>NC_081557.1:122527295-122616815 GCF_022355385.1 Mustela nigripes | reverse complement strand
TCTGTACCCCTGGGGATAAAAATATATGTTTATAAAAAATAAAAAATTAAAAAAAAAAAAAGATATGAACTCTAAATAGGAAAAGAAAATGGTCACTATTTGCATATGTGGAAATCCCTAAAGAGCCCACAAAATAACAAATTTTTTATTAACAAATCAACAAATTTGAATAAATTAGAATAAACAAATTCAGTAAAGATGCAGGATACAAAGTCAATATACAGAAACCTGTTGCATTCCTATTTTAAAAGAATGTATTTATTGAACACAGAGAGAGAGCACAAGCAGAGAGAGCAGCAGAGGGTGAGTCAAAAGCAGACTCCTGGCTGAGCCCAATCCCTACTGGGCCCAAGGAGCCCAGTGCCAGACTCACTCCCAGAACCCCAGGATCATAATCTGACCTGAAGACAGACACTTAACTGGCTGAGCCACCCAAGTCCTCCAATTTGTATTTCTATATACTGATGACCAACTTCCACAAAGAGAAATTAAGAAAGCAATGCCATTGATAATTGCATCAAGAAAAAAAAAAATCTAGGAATAAAAGTAACCAAGAATGAGAAAGACTTGGTATACTAAACACATGCTGGAAAAGGAAGGAAAAACATGTGCATGTTGTGGGGGGTAAAGGTATGGGCCAAATATTTGGAAGATGACACAAATGGAAGCATATGCCATGCTCATTAACTAGAAGAGTTAATAATGTTAACATGTCCACCATACCCAAAGCAATCTACAGATGTGATGAAATCCCTATCTGAATTCCAATGGCATTATTCCAAGAAATAAATGATAGTCCTAAAATTCATAAGGAATCACAAAAGACCCCCAAATACCCAGAGCAATCTGGAGAATGAAGAGAGAGAGAGTCCAAGATGGCAGAGGACTAGGAGACCTTCATTTTATCTGCCACGAGGAATTTAACTAGATAGTTACCAAATCATTCTGGAGAGAGGGCAAGATGGGAGACCCTGTTTCAACTGGTCCCCTAAAGTGAGCTAAATATCTACCAGAACACTCTGAACACCCATAAAATCAGCCTGAGATGTAAGATTATACACTTCTGGATCTCTATGGGGGCAGAAGAGAGCAGTGGAGAGATAAGCGGAGTGGGAACGCTTGGACTGATATTGGAGAATAAGCAAAAGAGGGAGGGAGCCACTAGAAGCGACCCACTGTAAAGTAATACTAAAAATGCCCTGTGGTGCCACAAGGAATTTAGCTATCAAACCATTCTGAACACCTGTAAATTCAAGCATAGATCCAAGAAAAGAATAGCAGCAACTCTACAAACAGAAAATCAACCAGTTTCCACGAGGTAGGAAGTACAGACAAGTGAGGCTAAGCTGATAGGTGGGAAGATAAACCCTTGGGGGAAGGAGCCTCTGTCAGCCAGCTACTGCCAAATGCTAGGGGCAGCAGAGCACAAAATCAGAACTTTTAGAAGTATGCACTGGTGAGGGATGTCACTCTGGCGGCTGGGCAGGGGTGGAACCCTCGATGGAATAGTGTGGTCTCAGGATCCTCGTGGTCCCAGGAATACCAGGGGTGCTTGAGGGCAGCAGAGCTCCCAGGTATCAGAGAGGGAAACCAGCTGCAAAGAGTGAGCCCGGGAGTGGGCTTTAAGCCGGAGGTTGCCCTAAACTGCAATCTACAGCACAGTCTGGCCACTGCTCTTTGAGAAGAGGCCCAAGAAGAGGCACAACTGGGGAGAGCCCACTTCCTCCCCCAGGAGGAGTTGGTGCCTGAGCAAGTTGCAAGAGTCTACTGGGTTTGGAGACTCCAAATGGGATTATGTACCAGAGATAGAAATGCTTGGTCACAGGTCTGATGAGCACGGAGTGTCGACAGAGACCAGAGAGACAAGAAGGATTGACCACTTCTCTGTGAGGGCACACTGAGGGGTGCGACCCCGAGCCCTCAGCTCCAGAGCCAGAGACAGGTAGGCCACCATGTTCATCCTTACCTCAAAAGGTTGGGATCATTCCGTGCATATTTTCAGACCACAACACATTGAAAATGAAACTCAATCACAAAAAGAAAGGTGGAAAGAACTCAAATATGTGAAGGCTAAAGAGCATCCTACTAAGGAATGAATGGGT
Source organism: Mustela nigripes (assembly GCF_022355385.1). NCBI lineage: Eukaryota > Metazoa > Chordata > Mammalia > Carnivora > Mustelidae > Mustela > Mustela nigripes. The sequence continues at coordinate 122,614,713 of NC_081557.1, read as the reverse complement.
CAAATTGTCAGTTCAAGATGAATTTTAAAAATTCATGGAAACAAATGAGAATGAAAACACAACTGTTCAATGTCTTTGGGAGGCAGCAAACTGATCCTAAGAGGGAAGTATATGGCACTAACAGCCTTTCTGAATAACCAAGAAAGGTCTCAAATACACAACCTAACTCTATACCTAAAAGAGCTGGAGAAAGAGAAGCATGGAAAGCCTAAACCCAGAAGGAGAAGAGAAATAATCAAGATTAGAGCAGAAATCAATGAAGTAGACACCAAAAAAACAGTAGAACAGATCAACAAAACTAGAGCTGCTTCTTTGAAAGAATTAATAAGATTGATACAACCCTGGCCAGACATCTCAAAAAGGAAACAGAAAGGACCCAAATCAATAAAATCATGCATGAAGAAGGAGCGATCACACCCAACACCAAAGAAATACAAACAATTATGAGAACATAGGATGGCGACTCTATGTCAACAAATTGGGCAGTCTTGAAAAAATGGATGCATTCCCAGAAACATAGAAATGACCAAAACTGAACAACGAAGAAAAAGAAACCTGAAGAGCTCCATAATCAGCAAGGAAATTGACACAGACATCAGAAATCCCCCCAGGAATTAAGAGTCCAGCACCTGATGGCTTCCCAGGGGAAGTCTAACAAACATTTAAAGAAGATTTAATACCTCTTCTGAAACTTTTCCAAAAAATAGAACTGGAAGGAAAACTTCCAAACCCTTTGGTGAGGCCAGCATTACCTTGATCCCCAAAGCAGACAAAGACCCAATCCAAAAGAAGAATTACAGACCACTATCCCTGATGAATAAGGATACAAAAATTCTCACCAACATACTACCCAATTGGATCCAGCAGTACATTAAAAGGATGATTCACCAAAAACAAATCAAATTTATTCCTGGGCTACAAGGGTGGTCTGACAACTGCAAATCAATCAGTGAAATACACTAGCTTAATAGAAAAAAGAACAACCACAGGATCCTCTCAAAAGATACAGAAAAAGCATTTGACAAATTATAGCATCCCTTCTTGATCAAAACTCCTCACCGTGGAGAAAGAGAGGGTACATACCTCCACATCATAAAGCCCATCTATGAGAATTCACAGGGAGTATCATTCCCAACAGGGAAAAACTGAGAACTTTTCCCTTCAAGTCAGGAACATGACAGGGATGCCCTTTCTCATCACTGTTGCTCAACATAGTACTAGACTTCCTAGCCTCAGCCATCAGACAACAAAAAGAAATAAAAGGCGTCCGAATCAGCAAAGAAGTCAAACTCTCACCCTTTGCAGATAATAGGGTACTTGATGTGGAAAACTCAAAAGACTCCACTCCAAAATTGCTAGAACTCATCTAGGAATTCTGTAAGGTGGCAGGATATAAAATCAATGCATAGAAATCACTTGCATTTGTCTATAGCAACCATGCAACAGAAGAGAAATTAAGGAGTTCATCCCATGTACAACTGCACCCAAACCATAAGATACTTAGGAATCCATCTAACTAAAGAGGCAAAGGATTTGTATTCAGAAAAATATCGAGTAGTCATAAATAAAATTGAGAAAGACAAAAAGAAATGGAAAAATGTTCATGCTCATGGACTGAAAGAACAAATATTGTGAAAATGTCAATGCTACCTAGAACAATACACAGATTCAGTGAAATCCCTATCAAAACACCATCCAGGGCGCCTGGGTGGCTCAGAGGGTTAAGCCTCTGCCTTCGGCTCGGGTCATGATCTCAGGGTCCTGGGATCGAGCCCCGCATCGGGCTCTCTGCTCAGCGGTGAGCCTGCTTCCCCCCTCTCTCTCTGCCTGCCTCTCTGCCTACTTGTGATCTCTGTTTGTCAAATAAATAAAATCTTAAAAAAAAAAAAAAACACCATCCACAGTTTTCATAGACTTGGAATAAATCATCCCAAAATTTGTGTGGAAGCAGAAAAGACCCCGCATAGTCAAAGGGATGTTGAAAAAGAAAACCAAAGGTAGTGGCAACCCAATTGAAGACTTCAAGCTCTATTACAAAGCTGTAATATCAAGAAAGTATGTACTGGCACAAAAACAGACATACAGATCAAAGGAGCAGAATAGAGAAACCAGAAATGGACCCTCAACTCTAAGGTCAACTAATCTTCCTCAAAGCAGGAAAGAATATCCAATGGGGGAAAAAGTGTCTTCAATAAATGGTGCTGGGAATATGGGACAGTCATTTGCAGAAGAATGAAACTGGACCATTTCCTTATACCAGACACAAAAAAATAGATTTCAAATGAATGAAAGACCTCAATGTGAGACAGGAATTCATACAAATCCTTGAGGAGAACAGAAGCAGCAACCTCTCTGACCTCAGCCAGAGCTACTTCTTCCTAGACAGACACATCTCCAAAGGCGAGCAAAAATGAACTATTAGGATTTCACCAAGATAGCAAGCTTTTGCACACCCAAAGAAACAGTCAACAAAACCAAAAGACAACCAACAGAATGAGAGAAGATATTTTCAAGTGACATATCAGATAAAGGGCTAGTATCCAAAATCTAGAAAGAACTTACCATGCTCAACACCCACAGAATAAATAATCCAATCAAGAGATTGGCCAAAGACATGAACAGACATTTCTCCCAAGAAGACATTCAAATGGCCAACAGACACATTAAAAAGTGCTCAATCTCTCGACATTAGGAAAATACAAATCAAAACCATAATGAGATGCTACCTTACACTAGTTAGAATGGCTAAAATGAACAAGTCAGGAAATGACAGGTGTTGAGGATGTGGAGAAAGGGGAACCCTTTTATACTGTTGGTGGGAAAGCAAGCTGGTGAAGCCACCCTGGAAAACAGTATGGAGGTTCTTCAAGAAGTTAAAAATAGAGCTAACCTACAATGCTGCAATTGCACTACTAGGTATTTACCCCAAGGATAAAACTGATCTGAAGGGGCACCTCTACCGCAATGTCTACAGCAGCAATGTCCACAATAGCCAAAGTATTCAAAGAGTACAGAAAGCTCAGAAACTGATAACCATAGTACTATTGGCAAAGTTTATTCATTCATATATTAAAGGTATATTTAAACTTAGTTCTAATAGAATTATTAACTCTGAGTGGGAATTAATAATATTTATGTCCTGTTCCAACACAAAGTAAATGGAAATAAAGTACAGCAGATGCTCACAGACACAATTCTAAGTGCTGGCGGCTGGCTGCAGGGAGCAGTGCCCAGGAAGGAGTTGGTTGGGGTGCACACCGCCTCTATAGTGGTTCCCCACAAACAGATACTGAAGGCAATGTTCACTTCTTGACTTTTTTCATAAAAGGAAAATCCTCTTCAGCTTTCCTCCTGCTACTAGAACTGGGTAATAACGTAGATCTTTTTCCTGTCAGTCATATGCATTGTGGACTTCATTGGCAACATCTTCACACTCTTTGTTAGGACCTTTCTCTGACAACTGTGATTTGCAAATGAGTAGCTGGATCTATAGCCTTTAACAGGTTGAACATTTAGGTTGAACTACTTAAGTAGTATTCTATTCTTTCATCAGACTACAGATCGTGTCTAATTGTCTTCTTTTGTGATGTTCTCAGTTCTGATGATGGATATCTATATTTCCTTCTATATTACCTTCCATGGTAGTTTTACTAAAGTGAATTTAATTTTTCCTTAAAGTATGGATTCTAAATTATCCTATTTCATAATATATATTTAAATGAAAGAGCATGTTTAAAAATACATTTATTAGAAGCAAACGTTGGAACAGCATTGGCCTCCCTGCTCACCAGGGAGTCTGCTTTTCCCTAACCCTCTGCTTCTCCCCCTGCTTATTCTATTTCTCTCTGTTAAATAAATATATTCTTTAAAAAAAAATGTGGGGTCCCTGGGTGGCTCAGTGGGTTAAAGCCTCTGCCTTTGGCTCAGGTGGTGATCCCGGGGTCCTGGGATCGAGTCCTGCATCAGACTCTCTGCTCAGCAGGGTGCCTTCTTCCCTTCTCTCTCTGCCTGCCTCTCTGCCTACTTGTGATCTCTGTCAAATAAATTAAAAAAAATCTTTTTTTAAAAAAAAGAAATGCAACAGGTCTCTGTATATTGACTTTGTATTCTGCAGCTTTACTGAATTTGTTTATTCTAACAGGTTTTTTTATTTTTTGTGGACCTTTTCAGGATTTCTATGTGTAGTATTATGTCATCTGCAAATAGTGACCATTTTCTTTTTCTATTTAGAGTTCATATCTTTTTTGTTTTGTTTTTTTGTCTAAGTGGTTTGACTAGGGCTTTCAATACTATGAGGAGTGAAAGTGCTAAGAGGGGGTTATCTTTATCTTGTTCTTGTGGTAGTAGAAAAGTTTTCAGCATTTCACCCTCAAGTATAATGTCAGCTATGGGCTTTCCATATAGGGCCTTTGGCTGAGGTATGTTTCTCAATACCCAGATGGTTTAGAGTCTTTATCATAAATGTACATTGATTCTTATCAAGTGTTCTTTCTGCATCTATTGTAACAATTGTAGGATTTTTATCTTTTATTTTATTAAGGTGGTGTATCCCATTGGTGGATGTGCAGATGTGGAATCATCTTTGCATCCCTGGAATAAATCCCACTGGATCCTGTTGTGTGATTCTCCTGATGTATTGTTGAATTAATTTTGCCAATAATTTGTTGAGAATTTTGGCATCTCTGTTCATAAGACATATAGGCCTTTCCTTAGTCCTTATAAGTCCTTGTCTTGTTTTGGTAGGAGGGTAATGCTGTCTTCATAAAATGAGTTGGACAGATGCCCTTCTCTATCGTTTAACCTGTTGAACTCCTCAGGGAAACTGTCTGGTCTTGGGCATTTGTTTGTTGGGAAGATTTGATTATCAAATCAATGTTTTTACTAGTGATGAGTCTGTTTAGATGTTTACGTGTGTGTGCGCGTGCGTGCGCATGTGTGCATGCGCATGTGCACACACACTACATCTTTATCTGTCAATGGAAATCTGGACTCTTTCTGTAGTTTGGCTATTGTAGACATTGCTGCTGTAAACATTGGGGTACATGTGCCCCTTTGGATCACTACATTTGTAGCTTTGGGGTAAATACCCATTAGTGCAATTGGTAGGTCATAGGGTAGCTCTATTTTAAACTTTTTGAGGAACCTCCACACTGTTTTCCAGAGTAGCTACACCAGAGAAGCATTTTCCTGATTAATGGAAAACAACTCAGTTATGCTTATCTACCCCTTCTAGAATGTTATGCAGTAACATTCTAGTTAATATAGTACATAATTAAAACAATGAAAGAGTAAAAAAAAAAAGATAATCAGGCTAAAGAAGAAAAATAACATAATCATATCAATAAATGCTTTTGACATAATCTAACATGCATTCATGATTAAAAATTTGATAAACCAAGAAAATAGGGGAATGTCCTTAACTTGACAAAGAATATCTACAAAAATCCTACAACTAATATCATAGCTAATGGTGAGAAATTTGCAGCTGTCCCTCTCAGATCAGATAAAGAATGTCCCCCTCACCACTTCTTTTCAATACTGTACTGAAAGGTCTAGCAAATTAAATAAAGCAAGAAAAGGAAATAAAAGTTATACAAATTGGTAAAGAAAAAATAAAGTTATCTTGGCTCACAGATGATATAGTCACCTATGTGGAAAAACCAAAACAACCAACAAAAATCTCCTGAAACTAAGAAACAGTTATAGCAAAATTGCAAGGTTTATGTATAAAAGTCCTTCACTTTCTATATGCCAGAAATGAATAAGTGGAATTTGAAATTTAAAAACGCAATACCAGGGGCACCTGGGTGGCTCAGTGGGTTAAGCCTCTGCCTTTAGCTCAGGTCATGATCTCAGGGTCCTGGGATAGAGCCCCACATCAGGCTCTCTGCTCAGCAGGGAGCCTGCTTCCTGCCCCGCCCCGCCTGCCTCTCTGCCTACTTGTGATCTCTGTCAACTAAATAAAGAAAGCCTTAAAAAAAAAAAACACCCACACACACAATACCATTTCTTACCACCTCAAAATAATGAAATACTTACATATAAATCTAACAAAATATGTACAATATCTGTGAGAAAAACTACAAAAATTTGATGAAAGAAATTTAAAAAGAACTAAATAGATATTCCATGTTGATGAATGAGAACACTCAATATTGTCAAGAAGTGCTTCTCAACTTGATCTATAGATTCAAAGCAATCCCAATCAAAATCCCAGCAAGTTATTTTGTGGATACTGACAAACTGATTCTTAATGTTTATACAGAGATGAAAAAACCCCAGAATAGGTAACACAATATTGAACATAAGAAAAAAACTGAGAGGTGCCTGGGTGGCTCAGTCAGTTGAATGTGCGACTCTTGGATTTGGCTCAGGTCGTGGTATCATGGATCATGAAATGGAGTCCCACGTCAAGCTCTGCACTCTGTGGAGTCTGCTTGAGATTCTCTCTCTCTCCCTCTGCCCCTTTCCCTGCTTGTTCTCTCTCTCACTCTCTAAAACAAGTTAAAAACAATCTTTAAAAAAATGAAAAGAACAAAACTGGAAGACCGTTACTATCAAACTTTAAGATTTACTAAAAGTCAAAAATAATCAAGACAGAGTGGTATTGGTAAAATAAGAGATAACAGATTGGTGGAAGAGACTAAAAAGTCTACAAATAGACACATGTAAATAAAGGCAATACAATGGAGAAAAGACAATCTTTCCAACAAATGGTGCCAGAACAACTGTATATTCACAGGGAAAAAACTGATTCTAGATACAGACTTTAACATCCTCCACAAAAATGAACTCGAAATGGATCACAGACCTAAATGTAAAACACAAAATTATAAAACTAGAAGATAACATATGAAAAAATATAAATTACCTTGCATTTGGCAATGACTTTTTAGCTATGATACTAAAGGTGCAATCCACAAAAGAAATAATTGATAATCTGGGATTCATTTATATAAAAATTCTGTTCTTTTAAACACGGTCAAGAAATTGAAAAGACAATCCAAACACAGCTCAGCAAAATATAAAAAAGAACTTTTAAAACCTAAAAAAATAAACAATCTGATTTAAAAAAAATTAACCAGAGGCCTTAACAGAGACCTCACCAAGAAAGGTAAGCAGATGGCAAATAAACATATGAAAAGATTCTCTGTATAATATGTCATCAGAGAAATGCAAATTAAAACAATGAATACCACCACATAGCCATTAGAATGGCCAAAGTCCAAAACGCTGACAAATGCTGTCAGTGATGTGGAGCAACAGGAACTCTCATTTATTGCTGGTGGGAATGCAAAATGGTACAGCCACTTTGCACTGGAAGTTTGGCAGTACTTTACAAAACTAAATACTTGCAGCATATCGTCTAGCAATCACACTCTTTGACATTTAATCAAAGGAGTTGAAAACTTATGTCCACACAAAATTCACACAGGTATTTATAGCACCTTTATACATAATTGCCAAAACTGGGAAGCAACTAAAATGTCCTTTGGTAGGTGAATGGATAAACCATGTACATTCAGACGGTAAAATATTATTCAGTGATTTTTAAAAATGAGTTAAGAAGACAAAAAATGATATGGAAAAACGTTAAATGCATATTACTCAGTGAAAAAAGTCAATTTGAAAGGCTACAGACTGTACAATTCCAATTATATGGCATTTCAGGAAAGACAAAACGGTAAGATAGTGAAAAAAAAAATCAGTGGTTACCAGGGACTGGAGTGAGCAGGCTGAATAAGAGGAACACAGTGGATTTTTAGGACAGTAAAAATACTCTATTATAACATAATAATGGATACCTTCATTCTATATTTGCCAAAACCCTTAGAATGTACACGGAGAGTGATTCCTAATGAAAACTATCAGCTTTGGTGCTAATGATGCATCAGTATGGGTTCATCAATTGTAGCAAATGTACTCCAGTAGGAATGATGGTAACAGGGGAGGCTATGCATGTGTGAGGACATGTGTTCTACAGAAAATCTCTACTCCTGCTAGATATTGCTGTGAACCTAAAACTGTTCTGAGAATTAAAGTCTATTTCAAAAAAAAAAAAAAAAAGAAAGAAAAAGAATAAGAAAAATGAACACTGCATAAGATACCTATGGGATGCATACCATCTTATGCATAATGGAAGTCCTAGAGAATATTTGCAGAAATAATGTCAAAAACTTTCCAAATTTGATAAATTTGGAAATAAATTTGATAAATACCAAACAAGTTCAATAAATCTCACAATGATAAATGCAAAGAAATCTACACATTATATTCAAATTGTGAAAAGCCAGACACAAAAAAAAATCTAGAAAATCTAGACAAAAGTTATTTCTCATCAAAACCAAGGAGGCAAGAGGGTAGTAGGATAACATATTTATGGGATACAGAAAAAGAAGTGTTCAGAGGAAAATTTACTATGGTAAATGCTTACATTAAAAAAGAAGAAAGACTACCAGGTGGTGGGTATTGGAGAGGGCACGGATTGCATGGAGCACTGGGTGTGGTGCAAAAACAATGAATACTGTTACGCTGAAAATAAATTTAAAAAATTAAAAAAAAAAAAAAAAGAAGAAAGACTGTGAGCCCATAATTTAGCTTTCTGAATGAAAGTATTGGAAAAAGAAGACCAAACAAGCCAAAAGGTAGCAGAAGGAATTAAATAATAAAGATTAGAGATAGGAGTTCCTGTGTGGCTCAGCAGGTTAAGTGTCCAGCTCTTGATTTTGACTCAGGTCATGATCTCACGGTCGTGAGATTGAGCCCTGTACAAGGCTCTACACTCAGCATGGAGGCTGATTGAGATTTTCTCTTCCTCTGCCCCTCCCCATACTCACATTTTCTCTCTCTCTCTAGAATAAAGAGATATATTAAATCTTAAAGATTAGAAATAAACATGATAGACAACTAGTAAAACAAAAGAGAATAAACAAAACCAAAAGTTGATTCTTTGAAAAGATAACAAAAATGACAAACTAAGAACAAAAAAGCAAATAACTAAAATCAGAAATAAAAATGGAGATATTACTACTGGTTTTATAGTAATAAGAATAATAAGAGAATACTAGGAAAAATTATATGCCAACAAATTATAAAGCCTACATGAAATTGACACATTCTTAGAAAGATATAAATTACCAAAACCCACTCAAGAAGACACAGAAAAATTTAAGTAGGCTTACAGTATAGTGCAGCAAGTATACAGATTGAATCAGTAGTCATAAACCTCTTAACATGAAAAACTTGGGACCAGATAGCCTCACTGGTGAATTTTTCCAAACATTTAAGGAAAAATTAACAACAATCCTTCTCAAACTTTTCCAAAAAGTAGAAGAAGGAAGATATCCTAACTCATTCTATAAAGCAAGTATTATCCCAATACAAAAGGCTGACAAAGTTACCATAAACAAACCTACAGACCAATATCCGTTATGAATGTAGATGTAAAAATTCTTAACAAAATACTAGCAAACTGAATCCAAGGGCATACTAACAGGATTATACACCATGACCAAATGGGATTTATCTCAGGAAGCAAGGGTAGTTTAACATGAGAAAATATACCACATTAACAGAATGAAGGGGAAAATCCACATTATCATCTCAACTGAGACAAAAATTAATTTGACAAAATTTATCTTTTCATGATAAAAATACTTAGAAAACCAGAAATAGTAGTGAAATTCCTCAACATGATAAAGGACATTAATGAAAAACCCACAGCTAACATACTCAAAGGTCAAAGACTAAAGGCTTTCTCTAAGATTAGTTATAAAACAAGGATGCCTCCTTACACCAAAGATATTCAACACTGTACTGGAGGTTCTGAGTAAAGCAGTTAGGCAAGGAAAAAAAATAATTAAAAGGCACCCAATTAGAAAGGAATACATAAAACTACTATATTGTCACAATAGGAAATACCAAAGAATTAAAAGAAAACTACCAGAGCTAATAAATGAATTCAGCCAAGTTTGTAGGGTATAATATCAACATATAAAAATCCATTGTTTTTCCTATATATAAGCAATGAACAATTTGAAAAGAAAATTTACAAAATAATTAATCTGTAATTGCATGCAAAGAATAAAATAACGGGGAATAAATTTAATCAAGGAAATCAGAAATATGTACACTGAAAAATATAAAACATTGCTGGAAGCAATGAAATCATATTTAAATAGATGGAAAGACATCCCATGTTCATGGATTGGAAAACATTATTGTTAAAATGTTAATACTACCTAAAAGAATCTACATCTTCAGTGCAATTGCATCAAAATCCTAGAAGAAAACCTAGTAGAAAATTTTTGTGACCTTGAATTGGGTAATATATGACATTAAAAACATAATACATAAAAGAATTGATTGATAAACTGGACTTTATCAAAATTGAAAACTTCTGTTCTTCAAAAGACACTGCTAAGAGAAACAAAAGACAAATATGTATATTGGGGAAAATCTTTGCAAATCATATGCCTAAGAAAAGATGTGTATTGTGAATATATAAAGAACTCTCATAACTTAAAAATAAGAAAGCAACTCAATTTAAAACAAGGGTAAATTATTTGAACAGACATTTCATCAAATAAGATATATGGATAACAAGCATATGAAAAGCTGCTCAATAACTTTATCATTAAAGAAAATGCAAATTAAGTTCACAGTGAAACAACACTACACTCCCGTGAGAATAACTAAAGTTAAATTAAAATTAAAACAATACCAGGTGTTAACAAGGTTATTGAGGAAATAACTTTCAAACACTGTTGGGGAAAACATAAAGTCACTCTTGAAAATATTTAAGCAGTTTCTCAAGATGTTAAACATACTCCTACCATATGATCCATTCATTTACCTCCTAGGTATTTACCAAAGATAAAAGGAAATGTATGTCCATACAAGGGTTTGTACATAAATGTTCATAGTGGCCATATTTGTAATAGCCCCAAACTGAAAACAACCTAAATGTGCCACCAGTGCATGAATGGAGAAACAAATTAGGTATATTCATTCAAAGTAAGGTTACTTAGCAATAAAAAGCAACAAACCACTAATATACAAACTACATAAATAAATGTCAATGTAACTATACTGAGTGAAAGAAACCTGGTAAAAAAAAGAGTATGTAATACATGATTTCATTAATACAAAACTCTGGACAATGCTAATTAGAGTGACAGAAACCAGATCGCTGATCAATTGGGAGTGAAAGGAGGGGAAGGACAGGAGGGACAGAATAAAAGGGGCAGTAGGGAAATGTTGAGGATGAGGGGTATGTCCACTATCTTGGCTGTGGTGATGGTTTCACAGTGTATACATGAAGTCCAAGGTTATCAAATTGTGTACTTATAAAACACGTGATTTATTTCAATTATTGTGCAAAAAAAAGTTGTTTCAAGAAAAAAAATTCATAGCCAATAGGCCAACATTTTAGAACATGCATTATCTTAGGGGATACTATTCTCAGGAAGAAAACTTCAGCAAGCCAGAGATAATTGCATAAATTGTGGCAATAGGATCCATAATGAGCAATGAATCTGTAACTACATAACTGAGCTAAAACAAATGTGGGAATTATGCTAACATATTTGTGAAGAGTATACTACTGTTTCCAGGGTTTTTTTAGGTTCCTAGAATCCATTCCTTTTGCAATGTGACATAGCAGTTGGCTCTCTGACTTGCTTTGGCCAACAGAATGTGCACAGAATGATAGCTCAGAGCTGCATGTGCTCATTATTCTCGAATTTCTTCCATCCTTATGCAGGGAACATGACCTGGCCAACCCATGGCCCAAGGAAGATGACAGACAGGGAAGCAGAGCTGGATCACCTTTCACCCTGAAACCAAATCTACCTGAGCTGAGTCTATATTAATTATCCCTCAGGTGCATGAGAGGGAATAAGTTTGAGTGAGGTTAGGGTGAGTTTAGGGTGGCTCATTATTCAGCATGACTGTGGTAATAGCTATTGGATACATACATATACTGTGATGTATAAACTAATAACATTGAACTGAGTAATTAACAAACAGTAGTAGCGCAGAAAACAGGGAGAAAAGTAAGAGAGCAGATATGCTAATTTATTTCTACTCATCAAAATTTATTAAATTAAGTTGATAAATCAAGTGATAGATGTACAACTATATCTAAAAGTACAAAGATAAATATTAAGAGAATATGATTTTAAAAAGGGTAGTAGAAGAAAAGGTGGAAGAAGAGAATTACACTAATTTCATTATCGTTCCTTTCTGGACATTAAAAGAACTGAAAAAATGGAGAATTATAGAAATTATATAAATATATAGTTGTAACAGGAACTAGTTGAGCAAAAATAAGATTTCTAAGTTATAGGATGAAATATACTATAAAACAAAGAGACCTATGGTGAAATATATTTTGAGATATTAAACAAAGGATCTGATATAAAATAACAATATTAAAGCCAAATATGTTTATATTATTAATGGATATAAATGTGTTAAATGACTGTATTAAAAAGTTCTGATTAGGGTGCCTGGGTGGCTCAGTGGGTTAAAGCCTCTGCCTTTGGCTCAGGTCATGATCCCAGGGATCTGGGATCAAGCCCCACAGGCTCTGTTCCGCAGACAGACAGCCTGCTTCCTCCTCTCTCTCTCTGCCTGCTCTCTGTCTGCTTGTGATCTCTGTCAAGTAAATAAAATCTTTTTAAAAAAAAGTTCTGATTAGATTGTAACACAAAGTCTTATCATGTAACACATCTAATAGAATGTGATCCAGAAAGGTAGAAAATAAAAGAGCAGGTAAAGGCACACTACAACGTTGCAACTAAATAAAAACCACCACCACAAGAGAAACTAGGTTCATGATGTAAGTTCAGAAAAATTTGAACTGAGGGAAAAATTATGACCACTTCATTATAATAAAGAGACAGTTATGAATACCTGTGAGTCAATTACTGAAGTATCAAGTATAAAAAAGAAAGAGAAAGAATATAGTCATATCAGGAGTAGGAAATGATGTGTTGAAATCCATGACACATAAAGAGGGAGAAAATATATAAATTTAAGTGACATTATTATTTTTTTTTAAGTAGGCCCATACCCAACGTAGAGTTTGAACTCAACCCCAAGATCAAGAGTCATAGCTTACTTTACATAAGTCATCCAGAAAAAGGAAGACTTTCCCCTTGCCCAGCAACAACCCAGCCAATGAGGAAAAGTCAATATCCCAAACTCTTCTTCTTCTCCTCCAATGAATTTTTGTTCAAAACAACCCCTCCAAACATTCTCCTTTCCTCTATGTAAGGATGGTCTTCTCTTTTCTTTAGACTTGCTTGGGGATAGCCAGTTTGCTTGTCCTGATTTCCTCTGCTATTCCAAACCAAGGTTGCTTTTGTGGACTAAACTGCTTACCTTCTTTTGATGGTTGACATTTCTTTTTCTTTTATTTTTAATTAATTTTTTATTTTTTATAAACATATAATATATTTTTATCCCCCTGGGTACAGGTATGTGAATTGCCAGGTTTACACACTTCACAGCATTCACCATATCACATACCCTCCCCAATGTCAAACCCCACCCCCCGACATTTCTTGATGTTGGAAGTGGAATCAAAGGAGACAAACCCTGGAAAACTACTGACACCCAGAACTATGCACAGTACCCACTTGAGCTCCTCATACTCTTTGCAAGGTGCATTGTCTTCTTCTATTTTGATTTGGGTAAGTCTCCTCTCTGATTCAAGCTCTCTCCTTTTGGTCAATCTTTTGGACTTTACTTGGGATCTGTTTTTATAAAAATATCAATCTTTCTGTTGAGTAATCTTTTGTTTTCTAAATTTCTGGTTGTTTTATTTTGTTTGTGTTCTGAGCTCTCCAACTTTACTGTGCATACTTGTTCTCTATTTCTGTTAACTCCCTTCTGTTTCTGTTTCCATTTGTTGAAGCCTCTTGGTAAGTCACCCATCCTGTTCAAAAGATGGGAATACACATGATTTCTAGTGTTATAAGACAGCTATTGGAAAATAGGGCCCCTCATGTTATGTTTTAGAGAGTCCAAAGATAGTTTCCATTCAATCCTTGGACCAGATTCTTGTGCCTTTCTGAAAACTGGGTAAACTTTTGGATACTTTGGAATTAGTAATGGCCATTCTGGGGAAACTTTATTTTAGATAAATCCACCTTACGGGGATCCCTTAAAAGAGAAGTTTGCAACATCTCAGTGACAATGGAATGCATTCTTAGAATGGAATGCAGAAGATCCTGAAAGACAAAATGATTCCAAAAATAGTTCTGAAAGGATCCTTATAGTATACAAATAAAAAAATCTTTAGTAAAAACTTTGGCCATCTGAGGAGGTAACATTAACTTAGACCATCTATCTGCCAGAAACACAATTTGGATTTAACTATTCTTTTGAGTTTTATACCTGACACATAGCTAAAATTTCTAAACAAAAGTTGTAAGATCTCTGTGTCTGTCTATATATTATGTAGGTCTATGTATGTATGTTATAGATATGTGATATTTTTCTATCTCTGGATGATATTACCAAAATTAATTTGTAAAGAACTCTATTTAATTGGCTTTGAGAAATGCTTCTAGGGGCACCTGGGTGGCTCAGTGGGTTAAAAATGCTTCTATAAATTAAGTAGACTGGTTCAGATGTTTTTTGAATTCACATGCTTTGAGATACACTAAAAGCTAGTTTAAGTTTGTTGGTTTCATAAAAATAAGCATGTCCTCAGAGTTATCAGCATTAAATGTAATCAATTAAGTTCATGTTATTTCTGTTGCAAAATTTGTCAGCAAGAAAATTCACTTGAGATTATTGCTGATTTTGTCAAATGTCTCATTAGCTTTTATGAGTAATCTAAACATAATTTTGGGGAGCAAGTGTTACAGATAAATGAAAATGGAATGAGAATCTTTTAAGGTAGAACAATTATGTTTTATGGTATGTGTGCTTAGAACATACCTTCCCCAAATCTTTGGTAACTTGAAACTTTAAATGATGAAATTTCATTGACTATCTAGACCATTTTTCACCAAGACCAAATACTAAAATGTTAATTATTGAACATAAGTTTATCTACTTTGGGGTTTCTATTTCAGAAAAACTGAAGATAAATTTGGGTCTGTGGGTAACAACATCTTGTGCCACATTGAAAGACTGTACTAGTTAAAAGGACATATGCTTCTAGAATTATGAAATGTATTTATAAATAAGTTTGCCAGTCCATCATTTCTTACTTCTTAGCTTTCACTAGGAACTGAAGATTCTATGGATTAAGAATGCTAGTTGATATATGTAAAAATAAAGCTATCAGAAACAATGGGGGTGAAATAAAATGATTATTTATGAAAGGTAAGCAAGAAAAATAGGATGTCCGTTTACAGCAACAATAAGTATTAGAATGGATATGCATTTTCTTGTTGAGGAAAAAGACAGTAATTTTATTCTAAAGAAAAATGATTACCAGAAAAAGAGAGGAAAAGGAACAAAAGTGGAATAGATACAGTAAGTTGTAGAAGGATTGTGAAAAAAGAAATATTTTTGTGGTCCAACTGAAATTGAAATGGGTTTTTTTAAGTTAAAGAAAAAGACAGAGAAAGAATTTTAGTATCAAAAATTCACTGGTACAGAATTAAAATTTGTTTTTTTCTATTAAAAGGACAGAGTTTCCTTAGATTATTGCTTTGCTCTTAATAAGAAATTGTAAACAAAGTTTCTTTACCTTTAATGTAATCTGCCTAGGGAACAAAGATTCTGTTTTATCTTTATCAGGTCTTTGATTCCTTAGAAAAATGGAACCTTGTGAGCCTGGTGGTGGGTATTAAGGAGGGCACATTGCATGGAGCACTGAGTGTGGTGCATAAACAATGAATTCTGGAACACTGAAAAGAAATTTAAAAAATAAATAAAAAGATGGGGCGCCTGGGTGGCTCAGTGGGTTAAGGCCTCTGCCTTCGGCTCAGGTCGTGATCCCAGGGTTCTGGGATTGAGCCCCACATCGGGCTCTCTGCTCGGCGGGGAGCCTGCTTCCTCCCCTCTCTCTGCCTGCTTCTCTGCCTGCTTGTGATCTCCGTCTGTCAAATGAATAAATAAAATCTTTAAAAAAAATAAATAAATAAATAAATAAATAAATAAAAAGAAAAAGAAAAGATAAAAGAAAACTGGAGCCTTCTCTATTAAAAAAAGAGCTAATGCTTTTGGCAACTATAGAATCTTCTGTATTTGCCTTTAAAATGTTTTTGTCACTCTAGTTAGATGGATAATTATGTCTTGTTTCATAATTTTCTGTGATCCTCTTTGGTCAGGTGTTTAAAATCTTTTCATATTTTTGACAGACTTAACAAAATTCAAATTCTGGGTGAAATCTTTTTGAACTTGAGTTTTTTCAGAGGGTTCCTAGAACATCTCAAAGGTTTCTAGAACATTTGTTCTCTCTCCCTACCCAAAAGGAAATTTTTTATTTTTTATTTTTTTTTTTATTTATTTATCTGACAGAGATCACAAGTAGGCAGAGAGGCAGTCAGAGAGAGGAGGAAGCAGGCTCCCCGCTGAGCAGAGAGCCCGATGCGGGGCTCGATCCCAGGACCCCGGGATCATGACCTGAACCGAAGGCAGAGGCTTTAACCCACTGAGCCACCCAGGCGCCCCCCCAAAAGGAAATTTTAAACTAATTAGGCTTTTATATGAGAAGCTTGTCAAATAAGAAGAAACACCAAACCTTTTTTATGTTATATTTGGATATGTAATTATGTGCTCCAAAATTTATATGATATTCCTAAAATTCTGGTGTCCTGGTAAAATGTTCTCAGTCATAATTTAAAAATATGTGTCACAGAAATAAGCAAATTTCTTGTCAATTCCTCTGTAATGAACTGTCATCAGATATTTAATAATGGGCATTTTTAAGTTACTTGTTATTGTTTTACTCTGATGCTTTTGCAAATGTATTTCATTTAAAGAGAAATTCATAAAAAGAACTCTGACAAATACTGTAGAATACAGGTCTCTCATAGCTTTAGGATCATATAACTGAACTGAACATAAAACTTTTTCTCTTAAGTGGTCTATGGCTTACAACAAATTGGTAAAATCTTTGTGAATAAAGACAAAATGATTTTTTTCTTCCTAAGTGTTTCCTCCAGAATTCAGAACCTTGTGTATTTTTTCTCATGGCAGGATAATTATTTGTATGAGTTCAATAAGAATCTATTCTCCTTGTAAACAGGCCAATCGCTTCCATCTTGGCTAAGATCCTATTAGAAAGGATTATTCCTATCTGGGGAATTCCCTCTACCTCCCACGTCTGAATTTCCTAGCAATTGAGGAACCCACTTTACTGGTCAGGTGCTTCAACAAATTTGTGCTGTTTGGCCACTTTTGCAACATTTTCACTGTGCCTACCACCCTTGATTTTCAGAACCAGTTGAATTACTAATTCATCATTAAGACTGAATTAGCAAAATTTGTAAGACCCCTTGAAATATCCTGGCCAAAAGCACTGTTTTTGGTTCTTCTGAATCTCAGATTCACCCCTTTTGAAACTGGAAAACTCCCTTTTTTGGGATAATCACAGTATGCCCAAAGTACCTAGCTAGCTCCTGCTTCCTTTGACCCACAGCTGATAAAGGGACATATACTTCCAATTTGCTAAGGTCTAATAAAATCCTAAGAGAATGAGCATACTTGGTAAAACAATCTTTCCATAGTGCTCCCAGGAGACAAAACCATTAGACATCATCATAACCTGCAGCCTGGAGACTTCATCTCCTAGAAAAGACACTTTCAGCAAGAGTCCCTCCAACCTTGCTGGTCAGAAGGGACCTTACCAGGAATTGAAGCAAATGACAGCCAAGGCAGATGACTTTCCCAAATGATTGGGCTAGGCATGTACACTTTTTTTCTTGCTTTTGCTTCTTGCCTTTTTTCTTTCTCTCCTTTTTGGAAAGACAATGCTCTTATTTTCTTTTTCCAATCTATTGCAAAAGGCAAATCTTTCTGACAGTTGCATCTATCGCCAGAAACTCTAATCTATTCAAAATGTCAGAGACCCCTTGGTCTTACCTGTCATCAATTTCTCCTTAGTATCAAATACCACTACTGATTAAACCCACAAACTTGTGCATGTTACCTAGGGAGCTAGGTTATTACAGTCAGGTGTTCCCCTACTTACCCCAGTCATAACTATGTTAACTCAGTTAGACACTTCTACCTTTGCCAATCATACAACCTTTATTTCCTTCCAATCCACATCTTTTCCTTACTTAAATATGATCATTTGCCTGTACTCAAGGGTAATACAAATGGGCTAACTCCTCTTTGCAAGGCTTTTAGAAAAGATAGTTTTAGGATGGGATGGCACTTTACGGAATGCCATCCTAATTTCTCTGACCTCTGGCTTGAAAATTTCAATCAGGAAATTCCAGTTAATGTATCTATTAATAACGAGACCTTAACTGAAGTCCTCTATGCTCCACCTGGTTTCAGTTTTGTCTGCAGTGGATGGCATTTTCATGGGCATATGAATGTTTAGATATCTGGTGAACTGGAGACCAGTGCTTATTGGGACATTTAACCATCCCTGTTAACATCCATAACAAATCAGAACCCATTGAGCCTCTGTGGCTGCCTTAAATGAACTTCCAAGAGGCATCAAGACTCGGTAGGGAGGGGCGCCTGGGTGGCTCAGTGGGTTAAGCCGCTGCCTTCGGCTCAGGTCATGATCTCAGGGTCCTGGGATCCAGTCCCGCATCGGGCTCTCTGCTCAGCAGGGAGCCTGCTTCCTTCTCTCTCTCTCTGCCTGCCTCTCAGTGTACTTGTGATTTCTCTCTGTCAAATAAATAAATAAAATCTTAAAAAAAAAAAAAAAAGACTCGGTAGGGAGAGGTTTTCTTCCTTGGGTTAGAGTAACTACCAATGAGCTCTAATACTAGGAGAGCTAGCCAATTCCACACCAAAGCAGTAGCAGCCCAACACTCATCATTTGACTCATCGGCTAAGATAATTTTGGACAACTGCATAGCCTTTGACTACTTGCTGAACAAGGAGGCATTTGTGCAATAGCAAACACCACCTGTTGCACCTGGATAAATGCCTCTGGAGAGATAGAAACTCAATTACACAAGATCAGGGAACAGGCACACTGGTTACAACAAATTTCACCTGATGTCCCCAGTCCTTTGATGTGTTCAGTTGGCAACCTTCAGATTTGGGTCATGGTTAAGAACCATTATACATTCTGGAATTGTCATGTTACTTTTAATTCTATTTCATATAATTATTTTTAAACTTGCTGCTTGTCAAGTCTCTACAGAAGTAATGCACCAAATAGAATAATGTAGCTCAACACTTTGAGATGATTTCCAAAGCTTACAATCTAGACAAGATACAACCTTAGGAATGGAAAATACCTGAGAGCTCCTTCTCCTACTTACTTTGTTGCACAAATGTGGTTCCTGTGTTTTTCATCACCTGAAGGTCTCCCCGCAGCCTGGGACAGGAATACCAGGAAAGGTCCTCTCTGCCACTAAGGGACACAGACAGACCTAAATGTTTAATTAATAAGTAAATAACCAACCACATGCTTGAGTAGCAATGAATTCAAGGAAGGATCTTGATCAAAACAGGGAAATGGGAAAATGAATAAAGGAAACCTAATTCAAAATGGAGAAGGGACTCAATGAAGGGAGGATTTTCACTCAGGCACTACTCTTGGCAGCTTACCTTACATACTTCAGCAGGAAGAAACTTACTTTACATACCCCAGCAAGAAGAAGGAAGATTTTCCTCTTGCTTGGCAACAGCTCAGCCAATGAGAGGCTGTCACAACATCAAATTCTTGCTCTTCTTAATGAACTTTTGTTCAGAATAACCCCTCCAAACCTCTTCCTTTCTTCTTAAAAATTGCTTTCTTCTTTCTTCTTCAGACTTCCCTGTGGTTCACCATAGTTTGCAATGCCTCCGCTCTTCCTGAAAAAACTCAATTTTGCTTGCTACACTGCTTACTTTTTTCTTTTAATGATTGACAGTAGTCCTGAATGGGAAGGCAACTTTGTAAATATGTCAGTTATCCTCCCAATTAATCTATTAATTGAATACATTTCTGACCAAAATCTTTTTAAAAATTGCAATAAAGTTTGACAAATTAATCCTTAAAAAAACATTTTTGGGGGCGCCTGGGTGGCTCAGTGGGTTAAGCCTCTGCCTTCGGCTCAGGTCATAGTCTCAGGGTCCTGGGATCCAGCCCCGCATCAGGCTCTCTGCTCTGCGGGGAGCCTGCTTCCTCCTCTCTCAGCCTGCTTCTCTGCCTACTTGTGATCTCTGTCTGTCAAATAAATAAATAAAATCTTTAAAAAAAATTTTTCGTATGGGATTTTGCAAATGTATTCAAAACTAGAATAATAGTTTAATGTAACCATCACCAAACTTCAATAATTGCCAACACGTGGTCAATTTTGGGCAACTTTTAAACTCATCTAAAGGTAGTCATGAAAAGTTTTGAAAAGACAAAAGAGGACAAACTTTTTCTTACTTTTATGTAATAGAGCTCTTGTAGAGAGGCCTTCAATGGACTCATGCTTTTGAGGAAATTTAGAACGTGGTAAAGGTACAGTTTCAAATCAGTGTGTAAAGGATGATTTAAAAATTAAAAATTAATAAATACTGTTGGGTCGGTTGACTACCCAATTGGGAAAAATTGAAGTTAATTAATTTACAAGACCTCAAAAATAAATCTCAGATGGATCAAGGACCTAAATATAAAAAATAAGCCTATAAGAAAACCAGAAAATTTATAAGGAATAGATATAAAATCTTAGTGTGAGGGTGCTCCCAAATCATACGAAAATAATATATTTGATTGCAAGAAAATTTTGAACTTCCTCAGGGTGAAACAAAGTTAAAAGACAAGTGACAGAGAGAAATTCATGCCACACAGACCAAGGAATGGACAAAGACACGGTTATATGAAATAGGTGGAGCGTTTAAGAATATAAAGTAGTTTACTGTCACCCAAGTATACCGAGCATGGCTTCCCATGTCAAGCCCCAGAAATAGGTTAGATGATGGAATTCGGGTGGTTATTTTCTTCCGCATGTTTTCCTGGAATTTTCCATTTTTTACAATGATCACGTGTTTCATTTATAACTTAAAAATTTAAAAAAATCTTTAATAACTAAAAATTCTGGCCTGCCTTACATTGTTCCCTGTTTGAGGCATTCATATATTGTCAGCTTTGTGCTAGCTTTATGACAGGGAGGCGCCGGTGTTTTTTCTTCCTTTGTGTCACCACGAAACCTATTACAGAAATGAATCCTTATAGATAGTGAAAAAGAAATGCTCAGGGATTGGCTAAAACAATGTCGCTGTAGGAGATCTGTGTGGCAAATATGGGCAGCTAACCCTTCCTCATTACACATTTCTCCCTAACCTCTATATCAGTTCCAGTCGCATAAGTCACTCCATCAGGCCAGTACAATGACACGCAAGAATTCATTCCAGGTGCGCGCGTCAGCGTGACTCCAGCGTCTCCCGGTCTGAAGCTCGTCTGGGAACGCCCCCTCCCTGCCCCGTCGCTTGTTGTGTTGTCATCACGTGGCCGGAGCGGACCCTGACGTCAAGGTAGGGGAGGGATTGCGCAGGCGCAGAAAAGGGGGCGGGGGACTCGGCTTGTTGTGTTGCTGCCGGAGAACCAGAGACGGTCCTGCTGCGGCCGCAAGCCCTTCCAGCTACCTGACAATGTCGTCTCATTTAGTAGAGCAGCCGCCACCCCCGCACAACAACAACAACAACTGCGAGGAAGGTGAACAACCTTTGCCCCCGCCAGCCGGCCTCAACAGTGAGTGCAGGGCCGGTGGGCTCGGCGAAGAGGGGGGGGGGGACGGGGGAGGAGCTGCTCCGGCCGCCGCCGCCAGCTCTGCGCGGGGGGCGGGAGGAGAAGGCAGTCCATTGGCCGAGACTGAGGATGTGCGGGTGACTGACAGCTCCCGTCACCTGTCAGGAGGAGTGGCTCCTGTCTTCCTGTGGCCCGTCTCCCCTCCCTCCTGGTCTTGGTCGGGGGGCTGCTTGGGCTTGCAGTCGGGGAGGGCTGCTGGATGGGAGGAGAAGGGGGCGAGCCGATCCCACCTGCGGTGGGCCCCCCTAGCTTAGCCAATCGGAACGCGGGGGGGCGGGCCTTGGGGGCGCGGGGAGCGCGGTGGGCGGAGCGGGCGGCGGAGGGGACGTGGGCAGGGATGGGGACGTGCAGCTGGGACGCCGGGGGATGGACGCGGGCGGCGGGCCGAGGGGAGGGGGCGGCGGGAGGACTCGCGGGCGGTCAGGTGTGCGGCGGGGCTCGCGCCTGGCCGGGTTGACCCCAGCTCTCTGGGTCGGCCTCCCCTTAGGACTCGGAATGTAAGCCCTCCAGTTCCCTTCCTTTGTTACCACAGGCTGGTCAGGAAAATCATTTGGTAATTTAGTGGTTACTTGTTTGACGGTGGGGGTGGGGGTGAGGAGGCTGTGCTACTTTTTTTCGTGTTTTGTTTTGTTAATTTTTTTTTTATGAGAGTTGGCCCAAGTGAGTTTTTTGGTTTTGGTTTTTAAACGATGGGGTTGTGTGCCCTGAAAACATTTTGTGAACAGCCTCTTGAGCCATGCAAGATTGCATAAATTATGGAATCTGGGGCAATAAATGTTCAGAAACGGGATTAAAACCACACTGATAACAGTCGAGCGCTTGGAAGTTAATGTGCAATATTTGAGTTACGACCAGCTGCAGTTGCTCATCATAACATTCTGGTGCTCAGACATCTTGTCCTAAGGTTTTCCCCAGTTGTCTTGAAAGCTCAGTTTTCTTGGAAAGATCGTTGCCCAACCTTTCTGTAATTGATCTTATGAAAGAGGCAGTTGGGACAGTTAGCATATGGCCAGATGAAATCGTTTAAAAATCATTTGGATGCTTAACTGATTTTCAAAGGCATTGCAATCTCTTTCATAAGAGGGAGGTGTTCCATCGTGGCCTAAAAATTATTTTAGGGAAAAGAGTTCCTCCCCACAAGATGGGGATAGAATTTCAGTATTTTAAGATATTTTCATTGCTTGTTGCTGCTGTTCCATCTTTTGATGGATAAATTTTTCTTAAATGTTGAGTTTTTGAAACCCAGGTGACTTATGTTCTGGAATTTAAGATTTGTATATTATTTCCCACAGAAAGGATTAATTTATGTGTCTTAAACATTTGCTTCATGTATTTAATGTGCACTTAAAACACTGCTTACCATTTTTAGCATACTGTTTTAGAAGCATGGAATTTTAGAATGGGAAGACACTTTAGTGCTTACTGTCTCTGTTATTTACTGGTAAAAGAGAGCAAGAGTAAAGTATGTTTTCTAAGTTCACAGCAGGCTAGGACTTAGAGCTGAGATTTTTTACTTTCTGATAGTAGCCCAGAATCCCCAGGTAATGTGTGTTTCCTATTCTCCCAGTAGGTTATTGATGTACAGAGGTGACCTGCCTATCTAGCTCTCTTTAGTGTACTGTTTCTTGATTGTACTCACCATTTTCCTGCAGTACTCTCAAGTTGGCTGTTTGGTTAGTATGCATACATGATTTCACAGGAAAAAAGGAATTTTAGTTTCCTTTGATCATTTAACAAAAACAGCAAATGGGGTCGAGTTGTCTGTGATTGTTTATCTCTTGTGTTTGATAGACATAAGAGGTATTTGATGTTTTTGGTCGTTGAGTTGCTGCTACGTTTATATTAACCTTAACAGAAGTGGAAGAACACTTTGTGTATGATACCAAAATGTTGGCTTTGGGAAGTCTGCTAGATAGAAAGTACTTTTTTTGAGTAGGGTGAGCTTTGAAAAGTTACTGAAAACCTTTTAGCTAGTGCCATATTTAATTTCTCCCTTCTTGTCTTTTATTTTGTGTTTTTAGTTCATTATACAACAGTGGTTTAATCAAAACAAGAAGCCTTACTGATTCCTTCAAGTGATTTTTGGGCGCTAGGTAAAACAACTTATTCAGATATCTAATACTACCCAAATTGCTGATTAGTTGAAGTTCTTTGTTCTGTAAAGTTGCATAACTATGAAACATAGGAGATGAACTCATTGTACAGATTATCTGTGGTTTGGGATTTTTCTTCAGTTCAGGGGTCAAGATAGTTTTAACAGCAAATTATTGAAATATTTGGAATAATGAAACCTTTCTCTGACTTTTTTTTTTGTTTGTTTACCATTGGGAAACTATTCATTTTCCTTACAAAATCAGTAGATAAATGTCTGAACTACTGGCAGAGTTAAAACAACATTTTTCCAGTTTCCAGTTTCAGTTTTATTCTTAAGAAAACTAACAAGTTATGTAAGAATATCTGTATACATTTATGCTATATAAGTTGGTAGGTAATATAAGAAAATCTTGTTACTTTTTAATGTAGGAAGTACAGCCTTTCTTTTTCTTCTTCCTTTTTTTTTTTTACCGCCCCCCCCCCCCATTTTAAACATCTTCAGCTGTGATGTACTTGCTCCCCCAGTATGGTGAGAAGGCTTTTAAGGCTATGGCATGTGAGACTTACTGCTTCATGATACTGTTTTGAATACATAAGTAACTGGTGTGTAAGTATCCACTTGTGGAAAATGACCTACCTTTTTTTTTTTTTTCTTAAAGATGTTTTTTATTTATTTGACACACAGAGATCACAAGTAGGCAGAGAGGCAGGCAGAGTGAGAGGGGGGAAGCAGGCTGGCCGCTGAGAAGAGAGCCCAATGTGGGGCTCGATTCCGGGGCCCTGGGATCATGACCTGAGCCAAAGGCAGAGGCTTTAACCCACTGAGCTACCCAGGTGTCCTAACTTTTTTTTTTAAAGAAGAATTTTGGTGACTGTTCTTGGTCTGGATTCCAGCATCCAGAACTTTACATAAAATAAAGGCTTCAAGGAAAGAACATCAGACATAATGGAATGTGTTACCCCTGGTTAGGATAAGAGTTATACATGGGACCTTGGAAAGTTGTGGAAAAAGATGAGAACTACTCTTCTTCCTTCTCTCCCTTCCTCTACCCCTCAGCTCTCCCACTCCCTCCTCCTTCGCAATTACTGGGCCAATCCTCACAATATACTATATTACAAAATGTAGAAGTGTGAATCTCTTAGGAATTCTCAAACACTTAAACTAAAGTATATCTCATGTATTGTGTATGTGTAGAGTCTGGCATAGAGAGGTCTTTTCAGTTTTAAGTAGTGTTTTACTATAGTGGAGAGAACCTATAGTTTTTAATTTTAAAGTCTGATTATTAGGAAGAGAATTCACTCAGATTTTTTTCTACTTTGTATTGCTTGGACAGCACAATCCTCATATCTTGTCTTGTTTCCTTTCCAAGGAGAAGGGGACTTGTGAGAATTGGTGGAATTAGAACATCAGGAAATTCTGAGGCTGTAAATCAGGAATGAACTAGGTAATGAAAAGCGTGTGTAGTCCATCTGTTGAGAAAGACAAGTTTATTTTTTCCCATCTTAGTCAAAAAATGAAGGTTTTAATAATTTGTGTGCATAACTTTTTGTGCAGTGCTGTTTATGTCCATAGTTACCTATCTGGAAGAGAATTATTAAGGGAAGTCTACCTTTTTAGGTGTCTTAATGCACATTGTCAGATTATCATTTATTGAAGACCTGATTATAGATAACGTGATAATAGAAACAATTTGGGTAATGGTTAACCTTGACATTTGGATAATGGTATGAGATGAGATGCAAAGCAGTTGTTTTGAAGTAAGGTAATATACATTGACATTGAAAGACATCTATCTGTAAGCTGTTAGGTAAGAAATGCTTCTTACAGGGGCCCCTGGGTGGCTCAGTGGATTAGGCGTCTGCCTTTGGCTCTGGTCATGATCTCAGGGTCCTGGGGTCAAGCCCTGTATCAGGCTCTCTGCTTGGAGGGGAGTCTGCTTCTCCTTCTGCCCTTCCCCCTGCTCATGCTAGCACACTCTCTCTCTCTCAAATAGATAAAATCTTTTAAAAAAGAAAAGAAACGAAAGAAATGCTTCTTAGAGAAAAATATGTATAGTACAATTCAATTTTTCTGTAAAAACAAAACCAAAGAACAGCACTGTATTTCATTGAAAAAGCTCTGGAAGTTGACATAGGAACCTTTGAAAAGTAGCCTTTAGGAATAGGAATGGGAGCTTGGGAGGAGAGCTATTTTTACTTTATATGTTTATTTTCAAGAAACACATTTTTGCAATAAGATACATTTTTAAAAGATACAGAATATAATTACAGTAGTGGCTAACACATAGCACTTTCCATATACTAGTGACCTTCTTTATTTTTCTCCATGCTTTATTCATTTCAACCTTCTAACAATCCTATGAGGTAGATGTAATTATTATCCCCAGTTTACAGATGATAAAACTGTTAAGGGGTTAAGTAACCTGTCTAGGGTGTAACAGCTGTAAGTGTTAGAGTGGGAGTCTGCCTTCACTCTCTACTCTTAACCACCGTATTAGTATATGCCAGATAAATATTGTCTGCCTTAAGTAGAAATGACTTCATTTATGCTGGGTATGAAGCTAATCACAAACATCAGTTTTACTAAGGTTTTCCAGGTATGTCTTCTCAAGTTCCTAGGTTATGATTGCTCATGCATTTTTAATGCAGAAAGTAGAATTTAGATACTCGTTTGGAAGTCCTTCAAAAAAGTAAGGTCTGGAAAAGCTAATACTGCTACAGCACTTTTTTCTTTGATCAGCTATTTAAAGTGAAAATTAACTATATTTAAGGGAAGACTGGCTTCCACAGAGACCCATCATGAACTCCTGGTTCCTTAGGTTTTTACCAGAGCAGCTCAGGTCTTTTGGTTGTTTTGTTTATTTTATACTTCAGTCTTCTATACAAGAAGAATGTATTTTGCTGGTGTAAAATAAGTTTGACAATCCTAGAAAACAGTATGAGTAGAAAAATTTATCATATACCTCTTTCTTTTTCTGTCTCTTTCTGTTAAAATACTTTACAGAACTCTAAATTTAGGGATGCTTTGGCATATTGCTCATATACTCCAGAGGCACTTGAAGTATTTAAATTACCTTTAGTTAGTGTTAAATCTGTCTTAGCTTTGTTAGTTGAACTTGTTAATCCATTTTGAGTTCTGTCTAGTCTGTGCCCATTTTTGTGTATAGAATGAGGTCACAGAGATGTCCTGCAACTGTGTTGTTTGGCAGTACAGTCCCAAAGATTTGGCGGTGGTTATGGGACTGTGACACATACTGGGACTGCCTTAGAGGGAAAGGACGGAAAGGGTAACTTCATTTTCATTTAGCCAACGCTGTTCTAAGTACTTGACAAATGTAAGCTCTTCTAACTAGTGGATAGCTGAATATCTCCACCTACTGGGTACTTTACTTGTGTCCTGTGTTTAATCCTCAGAGCTGCTCTTAGGGATCTGTATTTTTGAATATCTGTTTTACAGAGAATACTGAAGCTCAGAAAGACAGGCAAAAACTAGGTGGTGAAGTCGGGTTTCCACCCAGGTCTGCCTTTGAGCTTTTCCTTCCAGTAAGGATGATACTGAGTTTACTTTGGATCTAGAATAGTCCTCACCTCACTGAGAGTGCATTTTAGGGTTTGAGCCTCTTTTGGTGATGGTTCTGATTTACTGATGGAAGACTCTTCAGCCACAGAACTCTAATGCTTCTGCTGAGAGTTTGGAGGAATGGCCCTATCAATCTGCTTGGTTATATTTTATAAAATAAAATTTATTATACAGAATGGAAATTAGGAAGAAAATTCAGCAGTGTTTCTTTTTGTTGTGAATTGGCTGCTGTTACCAATTCTTATTAAAATTAAAGCACTGTAATGTGTTCAGCAAATTCACTGAGCCAATAAATAAATATTTTCAAGAGCTATCCAGATTACCAGGGCCACGTCCCCTTTCCTGTGGCTCCACCCTCTTTGACTGTTGGCCTAAGAAAACCTCAGTGTCTCCTGTACAGATGCGCAGTTTCTCCCCTAAAACCAACAAGGCTTTGTGAAACTCTCGGAAATAGGAAGTGGTGGGAGAGAAGAAAGGACAAGTCCACAAGGTATGGTTAGTGCATAGGAAGAGGATAGAAAGAGGTGAGGTATAAAGGAAAGGAATAAACTAATTTGTGGGGTAGAAAGAAAGCTTTTTTCAGATTTTTTTAGTATTATCACCAGATTTAATTAGAGCTATGTGCATTAATTTTATGTGGCACATTTGTACACAAATTGAAAATTTTATGATTGGATTTAAGTTCTCTAGAAGCCTCTAATTGTGCTGATTAGGACAGTTGTTAACTTATTTAGATGACTTCTAAGAAGTTTCTAAGCCATAAGTTTACTTCATCTGTGGGGAGGATACAACTAAATAGCTGCAGTAGACTATGGGAAAAAATACGCATAAATATGTTATATTAAACATATATAATTAAAATAGTAAAGATAAGTAGTAATAAAGTAACCACTTATTTTTTTGAAAAGCAATCTCATGCTTATCATATATAAACTAAGCTTTAACTAGAGAGAAAATTGGCTAAAAGACGCATTTTCTAAGATAATAGTTGTAGAGTTCCAGCTTCTTCTAAATTGGTTGATTGCATGAGCTACTTCAGGAACAGGAACTATATATATTTTTAGACTTCTGTTGCTCCTTATTTATTTTCTTCAGAATACTCTTGCATTTGCTTTGAGGCCAGACTGAATTCTTATCAGAATTCACCGCATTCACATCTGTGTGCACATGACAGAGTTTGGTTCTGCTGTGGTTAACTTAAGCTATCTGACTTGTCCAACAGGTTCCTGGGTGGAGCTACCCATGAACAGCAGCAATGGCAATGATAATGGCAATGGGAAAAATGGGGGGCTAGAACATGTACCGTCCTCATCCTCTATCCACAATGGAGACATGGAGAAGATTCTTTTGGATGCACAACACGAATCAGGACAGAGTAGTTCAAGAGCCAGTTCTCACTGTGACAGGTAAGTAAGATCCATACAGATGGGTTACAAGGTCAGTTCCCATTAGAGAAAAATAATAAATTTACTTTCATTTTCATTTTACAGAACACAACTCTTGGTTTATCGCAGCATGTGTAATTTAAATCAGATAGCTAATTGACAAATATTTGAGTGCCTGTGTTTTTCACTGGATTAAATCAATTTCCTTGTTCAGATTGTATCATTTTTTGATGTTTATCAGTTTTGAAGTCAATGCCATAAATGTTTACTTGTAGTATTAAACTTTCTCCCATTTTCCTTTGTGTCCTGTTTAACAGATCACATTCTGCGAGTTACGTATCTGTCCCCCCTTCAGGACTGTGAGGCTCCAAAAGGCAGGAGTCATTTCATTTCCTTTGTACCCTTGACAGTCGTCATGCTGGTGTGCGGTATACACTCAGTAAACATTTGGGTCCTAGAAACTGCAGGTTGATTCAAGTTATAGTGGTATTTGCATCGTTGGAAACACCAACCAAGATCTGTAAAGATAGTTAATTTGGAAGGCCATTCTGTGTCTTCAGAGGAACTTCTGTTTCATGCCTCATTTTTCTACATTGGCCTTTGGGACAGTAATTCCACTGTTGAAGGACTGCTTTTGGTGAAAGAGTAAGGATACAGTGATACGTATGAGTAAAATGAAACTGAGTTGTTCATTTATTTTGCAGTGTAAGCTTTGATTTTTTTTTCCGGAGGGATGGGTGGTATATGTGACAGTTTTAGACTGGTGGCAGCCATGCTGTTAGCATTATGGGCTACTGGATGATCTTCTGGCTGATGAAGAGTTAACTGATATTAGTCATGTAAAAATGCAGATGCACAAGGCAAAGACTGAGGAAACACTTAAAAATGTGTACTGAAAATAAAAGTGATTATCTCCAAGGGATGGAATTGTGGATATTTTTCTTCTGAATATTTTTGTACTTTGTAAAAATTGTATATGTAGCATATTTTATTTGTCAGAAAAAGTTTAAAAGGAGTAACAGGAGTTCGGTCATGTTTGAAGTTCCTACATATCTTATAATCCACTGATGTTACCAAGGTAGCAGAGGACCGGTTTGCTGGCTCTGGCACTCTGTGCGCCCCCGCCACCCCGTCTTATCTCTCTGCCTTTGTCCCTGTGCTTCTTAGGAGCCTGGGATGGCTCTTGTTATAAGCAGAAGCAGAGCAGATGGCTCTTTGCTGAGCAGCTTCCCAATGATTCCAGTTGCAGCAGCATTCGTCTGTCTTTCAGACTGAAGTTCATATTAATTACATTTATATTATGGGACTTGTAAGGGGTTTCTGAAGTTTTCTGCTTCTTCTGGGCCTGTTTGTAAGACTTTTACTATACATTCAAGTACATGACCTTTGATCATTGGTATCAGCGTATCTCTTTTTTTTTTTTTTTAAAGATTTTATTTATTTATTTGATATACAGAGATCACAAGTTGTCAGAGAGGCAGGCAGAGAGAGAGGGGGAAGCAGGCTCCCTGCTGAGCAGAGAGCCCGATGCGGGGCTCGATCCCAGGACCCAGGGATCGTGACCTGAGCTGAAGGCAGAGTCTTGAACCCTCTGAGCCACCCAGGTGCCCCCAGCGTATCTCTTAACCTATTGTTCACTTGCTGTTGTCATTGAGCAGAGAAAAAGGTACTGGCTTGCTTTTCTGGTCATCTTATTTCACTTGTGGTTATAGTTCTTGTGACCGGATAGGTTTAAGTTAGGTTTCTAAATACATGAAGCAAGGCGTGGCACGTGCTTTTGAATACTTCCCTCACCCTCAGCTTCTGTATCTTTAGGCTATGGGTTCCTAGTCATCTTTCAGAGAAGGCCTATGACTGTAGCCCAGTAATACTCTCCTGTGCTAACCCACCATAACATTTTAAAATGTCTTCACAATTCATGCCCTTTGAATTGCCAGGCATCTCTATATTTGAAGTCGTCGAGAAGTGTTTTTGGTAGATGGAAGCATTTTTAAGGCTGTTGGATATTCGTCCCAGAGCTAATTTATATATATAGTGACCCCTGAATAACATGAGTCTGAACTGCATAGCCATGTGGATTTTTCTTCCATAAATCTAGTATAGTACTGTAAATGTAGTTTCTCTTCCCTATGAGTTTCTTTAACATTTTTTTCCTCTAGCCTACTTTATTGTAAGAATACAGTACATAAGGCCTATAATGTACAAGATATGTGTGAATTGACTCTGTTATCTATAAGGCTTCTTGCCAAAAGCACGTTGTTAGTAATTAGGTTTGAGGGGAGTCAGAAGTTATATACAGATTTTTAACTGTTCAGGTTGGGTCCAGTGCCCTACAATGTTCAACGGTCAACCATATTTTCAATTTAAAAATTATTCCAGAGATACATTTTTGTCACTGTAGTGGTTATTAGAAGATAACCCCTATGTGTTTTGTATTACATTTTACCCTACTGCAGGAGTTGTCAACCTACACAGTAGGGAGACCCAGAGAGCTTTTAAAAATATCAGTGCACAGGCCATGTCCCTGGAGGTTCATATTCTGTCATCAGGGATGGGGTAGAGACATGAGGGTATTTTAAAAGCTCCCCAGCTAATTCTAATATGAGCCAGGGTTGAAGCTCTAATGCATTCCAAATTGTTAGTAAACGGTTCACCAGTGAAATGTTTAGTACTCTTCTAAGTGAGATTGGTACAGTGATAGGAGTGTAGAAGTGGAACAGTGCTTCTGTAGGGTTCTTGACTATTTCATTTACTGCTTGACTTACTCCTGGCTCTGTGAGAATGGCCCTTAATTTGATATCTGGCTGTGAATGCAACAGTGTCATATGAGTATAATGACAGTAAACTGAGGACAGTAAAAGTGCCTCCTTCCATCTGGTTCCTGTGCTCTAGCCTGAGATTTCTAGTTCAAAAAAATGTCTAAATAAACTAACATATTTGTGTGATACAGAACCAGCGTTTCTCTTTTGCTGTCCCCATTTAATGCTCTTTTATGTTAATTATAATAGTCTGAGACGCCAAGGCCAAATCAGTCTGACACATTTTGGGTGATCTTATTTATTTTTGAATCTGTCTCACCATCTTCTCTATATGTTAACATTGTGTACGAGCTCTTGGGGGCTTTAACAGATCACATCTCCTTTGAACTGGTTAAGCCTGGAGAGTTTTCATCTCTACTTTCAATGAGATTTGGCAGCATGGGTGTAGAGTGGAAAATCTAATGACCTGCTGTGGTTATACAAGCAATCATTGATAAGATTAAGAATTGAACTTACCATGTTGTTTTCCTCTATCATATCAAGTATAGTTCATGATCATGTGTTTTTATGTAAAAGTTTACCTGTAAATTTTGTTTCTGGAAATACATCTTTATACTTTTTATTGAAGGTTCTATATTCGTATATAAGCTTATATAATTCACTCTGAAATATCTCAAAGCAGGTATTTCTGAAATAAGTAGAATGGTGATTCTAGTCTCCATACTCCTTTACATCCCTAAAAATTGCTGGGATCCTCAAAGATCTTTTGTATATGTGGGTTATATATTTTGATATTAAATTATATTAAAAATGAAAACAGATTTTAAAATGTATTCATTATCAATAATAAACCCATCGCATTTCTGTGTGAATAAGTTTTTTAGAATGAAAAATAACTTTTTCATAACCAAAAATAAATAAATAAGTAGTAGCATTGTTTTACATTTTTGCAAATCTCTTTATTATCTGGCTTAATAGAAAACAGCTGGATTCTCATTTGCTTTTGCATTCATTCTGTAATGATAAAACATTTCATGTAGCCTTTGGAAAATTTCATGATCCATGGAATAAGAATGACAGATGTGACAGAATAAGAATTAAAAAAGGCAAATCATAATAGTATCATGAAAATAATTTTAACCTTGAAAACCCTTTGAAAGAGTGTTGGGGGAGGTGTTCAAGACATGACTGCAGGTTGACCCTGGAGCTGGACTTGGGCAATTGGAAGCTCCCCATTCCCTCCCCTGTTCCTGGAATGTGCATTCTACCTGCCTTCCTGGCTCCCAGAAGCTGACTCAAGAATATAGCTTTGAGGGGCGCCTGGGTGGCTCAGTGGGTCACTGGGCCTTCGGCTCAGGTCATGATGTCAGGGTCCTGGGATGGAGCCCCGCATTGGGCTCTCTGCTCAGTGGGGAGCCTGCTTCCCCTCTCTCTGCCTGCTTCTCTGCCTACTTGTGATCTTTGTCTGTCAAATAAATAAAATCTTTAAAAAAAAAAAAAAAAGAATATAGCCTTGAGACAGAAACATGGTGTTTGCACGGCATACGTGACTAAACCCAGTTAAGGCCTCTATATACTTTTTAAAATTTGGGAGGTGGATGTGATCTGCTCACCTCACTGTCACTCCAAGACAGGCCTGGTCTGTAAATTCCCTAGTTTAAAGCTGCCACCTGCCACCCTGGAGTGGTCTGCCTCTTGCCATCCTGTGTGGGGGCCGGTTTCAGATTACACCAAGGAAGCTGTTTTGGAGGCTGGGAGCCAACTAGACTCTGAGAACTGCTTTCACACTTTGAAAATCCCTAGTGATGAATTATTTAATGATGAAAGAACTTTGAGAAAAAGAACCCCAAATTAGGTTTCTGGTTTTGAAGATCTTTATAACTTTACTGGAAAAAAGTAAAAAGAGAGAAATTATCCTTGCAAAGGAAATCATCATCATCACGAAATTCCAGAATATTTTGAGCATAAGAGTGCTCTATTTCATTTGTTCTTTGGGGTCAAGATAATACTTTTTGATTGCTGCTTTTTCAAAACCATACTACTCTTGTAACTTTCAGTTTTCTAATTTCCAGTGGAGGTTAATTTACTTTACAAAAAGAGAATTAAAAGTAATGGCTAAATTCTTTCTCTTCTAGCCCTTCCCCACAAGAAGATGGGCAGATTATGTTTGATGTGGAGATGCACACCAGCAGGGACCATAGCTCTCAGGTGTGTTGTGTGCTTATTTTTCTGGTGTACATTAAATAATTAGGAATGTGAACCTCTAAATAAGTATGTTTTACTTAAATATATTAAAGAGTAAGAAAACTTTAAAAAGTAGTTTGAAGCTGTTTTAAGTTCTTCAGTTTCTGATTTTGGAATTTACTTAGGATGATACAGCTTTGTACACCTTGCAGCTGAGAATTTGGGGTCCTCTCACTGTAAAAGAATTGGAAAACTCTTGTCTGTAATGTATCATTCCAGTATTCCAGGCTAGTTTCTTGAGTTTATAAATAGAAAGCTGAGACAGATGTTTTATTTAAGGTCACAAAATTAATGAAAAGGAAAGTTGTAGAATCAGGTGTGAAAACTTTTTCCTGCATCTCACAGCAAACCAGTGACTTTTGAGATGAGTTTCAACAGCTAGAGAGAATATTCATCTGAATTTTGCAGGGTCCCTTAAGATAAATGTAGTTCGCTAAGAGTTGACGTTGTCAGTAAAATAGATGGCTGTAGTATTGAAAGTATACAACAATTAATATTCTGAAACCTAAGAGAAGTAACTGTTACTAGTGATTTAAAATGCTCATAGCTGGCCCTTGACTGGATTGATGTGTTGATTCGCCTAAAAGTGCCAGAGTGCAAATTTGTGAGGACCAGAACCATTGTCTCTCTCTACCGTGTTCATGGGCTGGCAGAGTATTTGTGGAAGGAATGTTAAAAATGCATTTGGACAGAAACTTTGCATTGTGGGATTCTCCCTGCATAGTGACCTATTCCCCTTTTGCTCTGGAAATACTGTGCATGATAACATGGGGTGCACCCAGTATTCTGTTTCAGAAGGCTGCAGTTTCTCCCTGCTTTTTTCATAGTCTGTGCTGTTCTCTAAAACCTAGAAAATCTACGGATTGAATATAATTTGTTTTATGAGGAGCTTTATATTATAGATAAGATTGTCGTGTACAGAGATATTCTGACTGCAGTTGTGGAATTGCTGGCTGATGTATGTCGGTTTTGTCACATGCATAAGCCATAACTAATGAAGAAGAAAATAGTAGTTTGCATGGCAAAAGTGTACTAAGGAATCCCAAGGAAGAGAAGTGAAATTAATTATTTGTTGTAGTCTTTCCTGAGGAAGATGTCCTCATTTCATACTGTCTTTTGTACTGGCACTTTGAAAATCTAGATTAGCATTTTACAGAATATGTTTCAACAAACATTTGCTCAATGGGAAGCTCCATAAGATAGTTCCAAAGTCAAGTGGAAGTAATACAGTCCCTGGGCTCCCTTTCTCCCTTTCCCCATCCCCAGTAGTCACAGCACATGGTAGCACACTGACGGCTCTGACAATTCCGGCAATAGAAGAATCTCTTAGTTTAAACCAAGTGTTTCCCAAGCTTATTTGATCTTAGACCTCCCTCCCCCACACACATACATTTTCCCCCTAATAATCTACCTAACAACCTATTGGAACACTCTCGTAAGTGCTGTCTTGATTCATGGAGTGGCAGTAGACATTTAGCCTTAACTGATACTTGAACTTAAATAAAATTGTAGAGCTGACTGCATCCAACCTAGAATTCCAGAGGAATTTATGAAAGCCAGGGTAGAAAATACAACATTTTTGGCTTCTATGTCAGATTATGATAGTATTGCTCGTGTGGTCCCAATTCAGAAATCAGTACCTAAAAGAATATTAGTTACCGTCAGCGTTGTTGGGTAAACCATATTAACAATCAGAGCAGTCCATATAAACATGATTACATCTTTGGAAAAGCAGTTTTAAGTCCTTTAAGAAAAATGTGTTTTTTTAGAGTAAGACTTGTAGTAAAAGAGAAATCAGTAGGTATGATTTATTTAAACTTTCAAAAAGCCTTTTCCATTGCTTTTTTAAAATTGAAGAAATGATCATTTAAAAATTAACTTTAGGTTTTGGGAGGGTGGGTTTTTTTTCATGAGCGAGAAGCAAGCTCAGGGTTAGCAAACAGAAACATTTACCACAGGACTCTTATGGGATTGCCCTTATCAAACATTTATATATTGTCTGTACGAGGAACAGAGAATGTGTTCAGCCTATTCTAGGAGGAGGAAGGAAAGACACTAATACATACTAGAAGTATTCTAGGTGCTAAATTTATTTTTAAAAAAAATTTTTCCCACTTCCAGTGTTCTCATTCTAGTGAAAGAGGTCACATTAGCCCTTAGAACAAATGGGAGAAGTGGGGCTTTGTCTTCATTAAATCATTAATCTAAGATCACAAAGCCAATGGGTGAGAGAGCCAGGATTGAAACCAGGGCTGTCTGAGCCTGCAGCTCTTGTGCCTTCTACTAAAATAAATCCATGCATGGGGTTGATTTCAGGAGAGCTCACGAAGTCCTGAGAATGAACTAAGATGTGCTGGGTGAGTGATGGTATGAGGAAGCCTAAGGTATAATGCATTTAGGAAAAGGGTCATTCAGACTATACTTTTAAGACCATAGTCCTCAGAAGTCTCTGTTTTATTTAGGTCTC
This sequence comes from Mustela nigripes, assembly GCF_022355385.1. NCBI lineage: Eukaryota > Metazoa > Chordata > Mammalia > Carnivora > Mustelidae > Mustela > Mustela nigripes. The sequence goes on along the minus strand of NC_081557.1, from coordinate 122,578,301 downwards.
TTGAAGTCCTTTTTGTAGTGTGTTTCTGGAGTTAAAGGGGCCAGCACAGTGTTGGGTATCACTGTTATTGGTACAGAGCAAAATGTCCTCCCTTTCCTGTCTGGTAGAACTGGGGTTTATGGACCCTATTCTGTGTGGTTTTAATAGCTGCACATAGAGACCATGTCAAGAAAGAGCTTGACATGGGCCGTGGAGGGAGAATGTAAGTGCTTTGAAGGTAAAGGACTTGCACATGAGAACAGGCTAAAATAGTCAGAAGATTCGTTAAAAGTATGAATCATATTTATAGATAAAGTGCATTATTACCATATTAAGTACATTTTTCCAAGAATTGGAAGGTAATTTAAAACCTGAAACTGGCAAATTTAAGATTAGTAAAGGGAAGCACACAGCATTCGTAAATGAGGATAGCATAGGATTCTTGGTTCTTAAGGTAAGCATTCTAAACTGATTTGGGGAGTTTGTTTTTACTAGTAGTCCAAAGATAACTTTGCTTCACTCAACTGAGAGAAAATGACATCATAAAGTAAATTAAGCCATAAAATCTTACTACATTTTCATTCTCTTGGAAAGTAGGAAATATTAACTTGTTCACAAATTTAAACCTCAGTCTTCGAGCAGTTTTAAGGAGAGACAATGCGAGACCAGAGTTGGAAACTGTAACCAGAAATGACATGAATGTGTTGAATATAGTCAAATATTGTGTGTACACAAACTGATCTATAAGGAAATTGTAGCAACTTCATTTTGATTTAGGATGTTTTCAGATTTATACCAAAAAGAGCCAACTCATGATTCTGAGTAACCTCAATACCCAATGGAAAAAGCTTAATCCTAAAGGCTACATTGTGTCATTCAGTGGAATTTGCCAAGTCCAGCAGAACTAAGTAAGAATGATACTACCAGAGTAGCAAAAATCCACAGGGATTTTACTTTTGGTTTGATAGTCTCTAGAGGTAGGGTCGCCCCTCTTACTCTCTGAACTACCTTCCTGGGGCACCTAGCTCACAGAGAACTAGCCCTGTCAAAAAGAACCACATGCTTATATCAAGCTCTGCATTTCATAGCTATCTACCAAAAAGAATGAATTCTATTCAAACAGAGTAACAAATCAAAACATTTCTTAGCTTTGAGACCCATGGGTCTGAAGTCCTATCATCACATTCCTTAAAGCTGAGGGAATGGTATTGTTCATTTTTAGGACCATCTCATTTCTGAGGGTTCTTGTGAAGGAGAAGATATTGGGAATTTTGCTTGTTCTTGGCCTGAAACTGTACGTTATCATTACCAAGAAAAAGGACTTACTTTTCTTTTACCTGATGGAAAAAAATGTCAAATTCTAAGCCATTATAAAATAAATGATTCCAAAGTCTTTTAGCTTATGTAATTTTGAATAAACCTCGGAAAATGTTTCATTAGTGATTTGTCTAAGGAAGTAAAGCCTAATGCTTAGGAGTTGGGGACTCAAAGAGACTGTTTACCTGGTTTAAATACTGGCCTTATCTCTTGCTCCTTACAAAACTTCAGGCACTTATGTCTTCGTTTCCTCATCTGTAAAATGGAATATTAATAATTTCTGTTTTTATGGCATTGTTGCCAAGTAAAAATCATTAATGCATATAATGTGCTTAGAATGATGCTTATCTCTTGATAAATGATTAATACTGTTATTACTTACTTCCTCATCACATCTCCCACTTGTTTTCTCATCACTTTATATTGATTAGCATATACTTTTGGAGATTTTTAAATTTTTAATAATGAAAAGTTTTGAGTATGAACAGAAGTAAAGAGAATGTTGCAGTGGGCCTCTGTATAAGTATCACCCAGATGCAGCAGTTACTGATGCTCTCCACATTTCAGTGAACATTTTAGCCCGAAGTGCACTTTCCAGGTTCACATCCTATGCTTTGATTGAACAATGGTGAGGCCCACTCAGGTTCTTTTTAAGATATTAAATGCCCTGATCTCAGATCACTGGGTCAGTTTTTTTAGAAAACCGGCGTGTTTCTTACATGAAAATTGCTGATGCACAACCTTAAGAGTTTTAGTATATTTTCTGTCTAGATTTCTCTTTTGTAGTGGGAACAATTGGGCTTCCTTTTTTTCTTTTTTAAAGTTGTAATTCTTCTTCACAGTCAGAAGAAGAAGTTGCAGAAGGAGAGAAAGAAGTTGATGCGTTGAAGAAAAGTGTTGACTGGGTGTCTGACTGGTCCAGTAGACCTGAAAACATTCCACCTAAGTAAGTCCTTGCACATGTCTTCTCAGGGAACATGGCAGACGCCATTCCCACCCAAAGGCAGTGGACCTGCTCACTCCCAGGATGCTTTCAGCAAGTGCGTTTCGGAGTTTCTGACCCCTGCCTCTGCTTTTCTTCCCCCAGGGAATTCCACTTCAGACACCCCAAACGCTCTGTCTCTTTAAGCATGAGGAAAAGTGGGGCCATGAAGAAAGGGGGTATTTTCTCCGCAGAATTCCTTAAGGTGTTCATTCCGTCTCTCTTCCTCTCTCATGTTTTGGCTTTGGGCCTAGGGTAAGTACTGGTCGACTCCTAATGGGTTTTCCTTTCATTTCATCCCCTCTTGTGTTTCCAGACATAAGAAATAGATGTGAAACAGTTTGCTTTGCTTTTAATGTTTCAGTGCAAATAGGGAGAGCTTAAAAGAATTATTGAAGCTTGATACAGTATTGGTACACTGGTAAGCATTTTCAATAGGGGAGTTTTATTTTTCTTACTTGAAAATAAGTTATTCATGTTAATCTTCTCAAAGGTCATCTTCCTAACCCCTCCCCACTCCCCCACCCCCACCAATGATCATCTTTAAGTGGGCTCTTCTGTGCTTGAATTTTTCCTTTTTTCTTGTTTATAAATTATTCAAGATTAGCTAAGTTTTATTTATTTTTTCATTTAAGTTCAATTTAGTTAACATACAGTATATTAGTTTTGGGGAAAGAATTTAGTGACTCATCAAGATTAGCTAAGTTGTTTTTTTTTTTTTTAAGATTTTATTTATTAATTTGACAGAGAGAAATCACAAGTAGATGGAGAGGCAGCCAGAGAGAGATAGGGAAGCAGGCTCCCTGCTGAGCAGAGAGCCCAATGTGGGACTCGATCCCAGAACCCTGAGATCATGACCCGAGCTGAAGGCAGCGGCTTAACCCACTGAGCCACCCAGGCGCCCAAGATTAGCTAAGTTTTAAAGTAAAGTAACCTAGGGGTGCCTGGGTGGCTTAGTGGTTAAAGCCTCTGCCTTCGGCTCAGGTCATGATCTCAGGGTCCTGGGATTGAGTCCCGCGTCGGGCTCTCTGCTCAGCCCGGAGCCTGCCTCCTCCTCCTGTCTCTCTCTGCCTGCCTCTCTGCCTACTTGTGATCTGTCTGTCAAATAAATTAAAAAAAAAAAAAAAATCTTTTAAGTAAACTAACCTTTAAGTGTATAAACTTAGGGTTGATTTGAACATTTTTTTTTTCCCCAGAAGGGAAAGTACACCATTCTATTTAATAGTCCTTGAGTGAAACTGGTAGGTTGGTTCAGGATCCTGTTTTTTCTTTTTTTGTGGCATTTCCATTTATTCTTCTAAAGTTGACCCCACATTTACCTATACATAATGAATTTTTTTAGGATTGTCTTTTAAATTCTTTCTTTCTTTTTTTTTTTTTTTTTTTGTTTTTCTGGTACAATTTACGTAATTTTTTTTTTTAGGGTTTTTTTTTTAATTTTTTTTTTTTTTTTTTTTTTTTTTTTGGTCTTGCTGGAACAATTGAGGAAATCTGTTTTTGAAGGAGTTAAACACTAGTTGTTGTTTTTTTTCTTTTTATAAGATATATGTTATTCTCTTTAAGCATGTGCAAAGAATCATTTTCTCTATATAATATGCAAAAGCTCTTATCTCCCTTATCTCCTCTGTAAGGAGCTCAGCATATGGGAGAGATTTACTCACAGTCATAAATATGGAAACATAAACATAACTTTCCCATAAACTCCTTTTGTCTTCCTGAGTACCTGATCTGTTTTTGTGATGGTGAAGGCCATGATCACAAACAGCAGAACGGATGGAAGGGTTTGTGGAGGAAGGGAGTGTGTGAGTGTTGAACAGAGTTGGTGTGAGGGCAGGCATGGGGAGGAGTTCAAATTCCCCTTCGATATTTACTGCACAGTAGTTCATTTGCCCTCAAGAACTTGGTTTTTATAACTTCCAGTAGCTCTTCCTTTCATGAGTCTACAGACTGTCTCGCTTCCTGGTGTAACTATTGTTATAGATAAGTATAGAAAACAAAGGATTTGAGAAAGTTGGCTTCATTACACTGGAGGTTGGTGGGACTACCTTCCTATTTTCCTTAACTTCCCTTCTGCTTATGCTATTTACTGGTAAAATACTTGCTTGGCAGGGAAAAGTAGTATTAGGCCTTAAGCCTGAAGAGTTAAATGATTAGTTAAGAGCCCACTATAAAGCACTGGCAGCTTTGTGATTTGGCATGTTACTGTATTTTGTATGTAAAATACCAGTAGAACTTTCTGTCTGCTGTAAGGGAACGTGTCAAAGGAAGTTGGCTGTGCTTTGTCATTTGGAGAGATCTGTTCTCTCTGGTTTTACTTCATCTGATCACTGCCCCTGTGCTGTCCAGTCCTGCCTAATGAGTAAACATAATTACATAAAACCAGTTTGGCTGCCTGGTGACTGGTTTTAAGGAAGGCAGCAGTGATTTCAGGGTGTTAGGGAACTGTGCACATACACCTTTAGAGTCTTTTACAACATGGAGTTGTTAGGTGCAGTTCATCCTGTGGGCAGCTGGTTTGCATCCATTGACACTGATGAAACACTCTACTGTTTCCTTTCAGCATCTATATCGGAAAGCGACTCAGCACACCTTCTGCCAGCACCTACTGAAGGAAAGAATAGCCCCAGAAAAGCGTGTGACCTGTGAAGTGTATTGTCACAGTAGTTTATTTGAACTTGAGACCATTGTAAGCATGACCCAACCTGCCACCCTATTTTTACATATCCAAGTTCCAGTAACTCTCAAATCCAGTATTTTATTCAAACTCTGTTGAGGCATTTTACTAACCTCATTCCCTTTTTGGCCTGTAAGACACTTTAGAATTTCCTAACAGAGTTTACTGTTACTTAGAAATTTGCAAGGGCTTCTTTTCCGCAAATGCCACCAGCAGATTATAATTTTGTCAACAATGCTATCGTCTCCTTTTAGTGCCACCAGACTTAGACCTGCATCATTCATGGTATAAATTTTACACTTGCAAGATAACTACCATCTCTCTCTTCAAATGAGATCAGATTAGCAAATGATAGAACAGCTTTGTTTTGTTTTGTTTTGTTTTTTCAAGACAAAGCAAGCTTCACTAAGCTTGAATTTATAGTTATTAAAAAAAGAAAACAAACAAACAAAAAAACAAGACACAAGAAAAAAAATATCCTGGGCAATAAAAAATTATTTTAAACAAGCTTTGGAGCCACGTTTTGTCTAAACAGCCTCCTAATGGCGCCTTTTAATTTATAGGAGGCCGGCTACGTAAGTGATGGGTATGAAGTAGAATGAGAACTAAACTACATCAACAGATTTTAATAGTAGTATGTTGTAATGCTGTCTTTTCTATGGTGTAGAATCCTTATTTCTCCTAAGGAACGTCTCAGGCCTAGAACTATACAAAATTGCTTTGGGGATTTGTGTGTATTTGGTATTTTTGTTTAATTAGCTTTAGCTGCATGTGAATTTTTCATGACTTTTAAGTTTTGTCTTTTGTTTTTTAATTCTTTTCTAAGAAGGGGCTTTGGAATGAGTTCCAATTTGTGGTATAAATATAGGCTTCTTATTTTAGGAAGCACCACTTATACTCTGAAGCCTTTAAACTCTGAAGATGATTGTTTCAGAGTAATTTCAAGCACTTGTGCAACTTTGAAAACCAGACTTGGGTTGTGGGAACAGTTGACAAAGTTCTGAGAAGATGCCATTTGTTTTCCTTGGATCTCTCCCTTTTTACTGTTGACCTGCACAAGCCTCCCAAGGTGGTGCCCAGGACTGTGCAGGCACCGGTCACGTTCTCCCGGGGCCGTCTTTTCGGTCGTGCTCGACTCCTACAGTCCCAGAGCGCTCGGCAGCTTCCTTCAGTGATAGACTGTTTCTGTTTTGTTTGTTTGTTTCTAAAATGTGAAGCTTTAGGACCAAACTGTTAGAAAGCAGCAGGATTACCAGTTATTCCAAGTAGATTTATTGGATTTTGGAACAACTAGCATGACTCTGAAGAGGATACTATCATATGTTTTATATATAAATAATTACTGTTTATGTTGTAGACATTACTCCTGACAATGTAGAGAACCATTGTTAATTTTAAAACTGGCCATTTATTCATTAAATAAAGCACATCAGGTTTGCCTGGGATGAGAACACTGGCAACCAGATTTGCCAGTTTGCAGAAAGACAGATGTCTTTCACATTAAGTTTTGTAAAATGGACATGTTATAGTGGAAAATAACCTACAGATTAAAAAAAAGTTAATTTCTGATTATCTTTTTTCATAAACATAGCTGGTTATCTTTAAGAAAGATGATATATCCAGAATTGTTTTCTGAATCATTTTGTTTTCTTTCTAGCACTTGATGCCTAAGTAATTTTGGATATCTTTTTATTATACCTTGTTTCTATCTTATTCTCAAACCTGGTAACACTTGATTTGCCTTCTGTAACCTATTTATTTCAAGTGTTCATACTTGGATTTCTTTGGAAGGAAAGTGAACCGGACAGCCCGCTGATTTTGAAAACCCCGGGTAAAATTGGAAAGGCTGATAGAGGTGAAAGAAATAAACCGTTAAACTGCTACAGTATGCAGTTTGTATTACAGTTGGTATCCTGGGAGGGAAAAAGTAAAATCAATCTTAAAATAAGAACAACTTTTTTTTTTACAGGTAACACATTGCCGTCCTTTGAAATTCAATAGAATTCTATCAGTAGTGTGGTTGAACTTGGGTATATTTATGATTTCTTTTCAACATTGGAAATAAATTTAGTTCTGCCTTTTTCTTAAACTATCTGTGAAATTTTGGACTATTACTTAAAACATAAATACATGATCACAGTAAAACTTCTCCTAAGATGAAATCATGCAGTATTTATTGATAGCTCTAACATACAGAATACATGTTTATGCTCCTACCCAGATTTGTGTTGAACAGAAACAGATTGCATGGTTGGAAAGGAGATTTTGACAATTAACAGTTGACGTTTTAAGATTAATGTTCAAAAAGCTTTATACCTGTTTACAATTTGGGGATGAAAAGGCAGCCTTCATTTTTCTTGATTGATGAAAACTGGCTAACAGTACTTGTAAACAGAATCATGAGCAAAACTGCACAAACTTGCACATTGAAAAGTGCAACAAGTTACTTTGCAGTAAAAATACTTACTATTCTAAAAAGTGAAAATTGAAGATTTAGCCAGTTGGGTGAATTTTTAAGTGAACCAGTTGTTGAAATTATTGGAATTAACTGAGCCAAAGTGATATGCATTCTTCATCTATTTAGTTAGCACTTTGTATCATTATATACAGTTTACAAGACATGTATAACTTGTAGCTATAAACATTTTGTGCCATTAAAGCTCTCACAAAACAACTTCTGTCAGCATATCATTTTATGTCATGTGTGTGGCTTGGGAGTTTAGAGATGACGTTTTCCATCACTAAGTTCCTTAAATACTTGAGGGCCTAACAGTGTGCAGGTGCATGGAAACAAATGCTATTCCTGTGTTCCTGACTTCCCTACTCGCAGGGAGACTCTAACCACAAAATATTATTCATCAGAGAAGTGTGTATGAAATATTATGGGGCCAGATCATTCAGAACTTTCGTGGTGCAGATGGCATCAGGCTATTTTTACGGAAGAGCTGATGTATTAAAAGATGAGTAAGTACTTATTCAACAGGTGCAAAAGGGAATCAAGAGTATGCCTATTGGGGCGCCTGGGTGGCTCAGTGGGTTAAGCCGCTGCCTTCGGCTCAGGTCATGATCTCAGGGTCCTGGGATCGAGTCCCGCATCGGGCTTTCTGCTCAGCAGGGAGCCTGCTTCCCCCCCTCTCTCTCTGCCTGCCTCTCTGCCTACTTGTGATTTCTCTCTGTCAAATAAATAAATAAAATCTTAAAAAAAAAAAAAAGAGTATGCCTATAAAGGAATGGAAGAAACTGACATGTGAAACATTCTAGAAAGAAGTGGAAGGTCATTGTGACTGGAAAGCAGGATGGGTAGAGAGGAAATTGAAAGTGTAGTTTAGCATTGAACCAAGTTGAGGTTTATGTGCTCTTCTGGGAGCTGAAGATGAAGATGAAGTTGTAGATGGTCCTGGTAGAGTAAGGAGAAAGCACCAAAGGCATTAAGAGAGTTGATTCTCTGGCGCCTGGGTGGCTCAGTGGGTTAAGCCACTGCCTTCGGCTCAGGTCATGATCTCAGGGTCCTGAGATCGAGTCCCGCATCGGGCTCTCTGCTCAGCGGGGAGCCTGCTTCCTCCTCTCTCTCTGCCTGCCTCTCTGCCTACTTGTGATCTCTCTCTGTCAAATAAAAAAAAAAAAAGAGTTGATTCTCTAGGTAAGGAATAGGGCCTGCCCAACGGGTAACCCCAAGGATGGGACAGCTGGGCCAGGGTGGATATGAAGATCTGAGGGAAAACCAAAGTCAGTGGTGAGATGATTTAGAGAGGAAGATGCATGTGTGCCTGTCCCACCCCCACTTTTTTTTTTTTTTTTTTTTGCTTTGAGTTTCAATTGATGCCATTTACTGAGGGAGGACTGGAAGAGAAATGGAGTAGTGGGAGGAACGAAAGATGACTTCAATTTTGAATACCCTGAACCTGGTTGGAACCTAACAAGTAGATACTTCTTCCATAGCACTAGCACTCAGGAGAAAGGTCTGGAATGGAAATGAAATACACAAGGCATTTATGCATGTGTATTTTATACTATTTGAAGATTTGGCCAGGAGGAAAGGAGAAAACAGTGAATTCCAGCAATTGAAGACTGAGCAGAAGAGAAGCTCAAAAAGGTGAGTGATGTAAATAGTAAGGTAGGAGAACCACCCCCCTAAAAGGGGAGGAGGTGGCCAGTCCCATCAGACTTAGTGGTTAAGGAGGTAAATTGAAGAGAACCTTTTGATTTTGGTTGTTGAATCACCACTGATCCTTCAAAGAGCATTTTCTGTAGGAGCAAAAGAGGGGTCCCCAGGCAAGATTATATTGGGTCAGTTAAAGACTATCAAGGAAGTGCTGGCTTTTCTCAATCTGGAGATGACAAAAAAGAAGGGAAGATTTCTTAAGAGGAAACCAGGTGATACTATTGTTCACTTAAGTCAGATATAGGATAGGAGTAGATCTAACAAAAAAGCACAAAAGGAAGACACAAGGGAGCAGGAAAATACTGGAGTAAGACCCTGAAGGGAGTAGCTGGGATATATTAAGGACTCAGAGGGGAGATTGACCTTGGAAAAGGGGAGAAGGACTTTTGGAACCATTGCACAAACCTAAACATTCATGATGGGAAGTGGAGAGGTAGGCGAGCAAGCATCAAGAGAGGTCTTAAGAGCAAAAGAATGAGGAGTTGAGGAAATTCAAGTCTAATAGACCATTCTGTCTATAAAGACTAGGTTTTGAAGATGAAAACGGTGTAGATGCAGAAGGAAAATGGGTTTGTTCTCCATCAGTATCTCCTGATCCTAAAGGAGACTGGAACTAAAGCGTAAGATTCGTGAAGCCTTAAAAATTGCTCCTGCCATTACTCTCCAGTAAAACCAAAAGCATCTCCAGTCCACCGACTAGGCTCCCCACTTTGCTGCCTAGTCGACTTGATGATTTTGAGCTTCCCACCTTAGATTGGACTAACTGATCTCTTGGGGCCTTTTAATTCCGTCCTTGCTCTTAGTAAATTACAGTTCAGTCTAAAAAGCAGGATTGAGAATGGCTGAAGTAGGTATAGATGTTACAGAATCCTAGAAATAATACTTTTATATTTGGTAGTGGAACAAGAATGTGTGTTTATTCTAAATGTTTCCTTTATGCCTCTTGGTAAGATAACCAAAATTCAGGGAAAAAGCTATAAATTCTAAGTTTAGGTGAGCTAACTTTCCACATCACAAATGGTTAATAATCTTCAGTAAACTAGTAGGCCCCATTCGTGACATTTTAACTTCCATGTGTTTTAGCCCGGGAATGATTAATTGTACCTCTTCTGCTTCATGAGGGGTAGAAGTTAAAAGTGTTGACCACTTTCATAGACTAATTATAAATTTTAGTGAAATCTTGATTTAGAATGTGGGGATCAGTTTGTAAAGATGTCCTCTGCTTCACTTATTATTTCTTACTTTGGAATGGTAGAAATACAAATATAAAGGTCATAAAATTAGCCTGTTTATGAGTTCAAATCAAGGGGAAAAGTTTTGACAAAGGTTTTATTTCTGTAGCTGAGAAGACAGCTCATCAGAAGTTATTAGACAATAGCAAGTTTTATAAATAACTGAAAAGAGCATTTGGATGTGTTTCAAGGGGTTTTTGAGTAAGTACCAATGGGTGGTTAAGCTGCTGATCAATTCTTAGACTTTGAAATGCAAATTTAAAGTTCGCTTACGCGGAATGGGGTTGGAAACTTGCAGGGAGGGAAGGAGTACAAATCATACTAAAATTACTTGGTTACCACTTAGTGAAGTTACACCTACCTCCTCTGCAGTTTGTATCATGTTTTCAAATGCTCACAAAACAAAAACTCAAAGCTTTAGTTCCCCAACCTCAGTGAATTTTACCTGTACTCTCAACAGAGTCCTGTCCTCCACTCCCACTCCTAGCATGAATACAGAAAAAATGTGGTATATTTAATAAAGAAACAAATGACAGGGGTTTTTTTTGGTTTTTTTGTTTGTTTGTTTGTTTGTTTGTTTTTAAGTGCTTCCAAAGTGATGCTGACACACAACCAGGTCACTGACCCACAGGTAAATGCGAGTGGTGCCTGCAGCTGTAATCAAGCCAGGTGTGTGCTGGGCTCCAGACCCTTCCGTCCCACTACCCCTTAGACATGGCCACTTAGCTCCTCCTGAACTTGTATTCCCCATCTCTCTTCCTCTTTCCTTCCATGTACCCCTCTTCTTGTGTCGTTTGACCCCTCTTCTCGTGTCGTTTGTGAAGAGCATAAGTATCCCCTCGATTACCCAAACCAGAAACTTGCCAGTCCTCCACCCATGCATCTAGTCACCTTTCCTGTTAATTCCACCTTCAGAATATCTCAGCTCCAGCAGCTCCTTCCCCCTTCCGCTGCCTTAATTCAGGCCACCGCCCCCAGCATTACTTGGGTCACTGCAATAGTTTCCCAGCTGGTCTCTAGGGCTCTGTGCTTTCAAGGGGCCCCAGTAACCTTTCCAAAAGTCAAATCAAGGGGCGCCTGGGTGGTGCGGAGGGTTGAACGTCTGACTTTTGGTTTCTGCTCAAGTCATGATCTCGGGGTAGTGGGATCAAGCCCCCAGGTCCAGGGTCTGCACTCACTGGGGAGTCTGCTTGGCATTCTGTCGCCTACTCCTTACCCCTCCCATTTATATGGAAAGTAAAATAAAACTAAAATCTGATCATACCACTGTCACTTGAAACCATTAAATGCTTTCCCATTGTCCTGAGGATAAAGTTCCCAAAGTTGCTGTCAGGCCCTTCTTCTTCAGGTCCTGCTCGTCTCCAGCCTTACCTCCCTGTGGTTGCCTGCCACCACCTCCCCAAATTATGAATATACCTTTGTGCTCTGCAGGCCTGTCACCTTTTTAAGTGTCTTTCCTCTGCAGGGGATCTTCCCCCCCCCCCCATCCTCCACTTTTCAGGGCTCAGCTCACAGTTCACTTCCTCTGGGAAGCCTTCTTGACACATCACACACACACACACACACCCAGGTAGGTTAGGTGCCTCTCTGGTAATCCCCCTGAACATCTGGCATTTACCCGCATTTGCCCTGAATTACGATTCTTTAACACTCTGTGAGGTCCTCAGGGAAGTGCCAAATCTTGTTTATTTCCCACTATCCCAGAACTGACAATGCTTGTCATATGATACATGCTAAAAATACTGAAAATGACTGAATTTTATTTTTGACACCAAAAAAAAGAAAAAAGAAGAAAAAAGAAATACCAACCTAGTTTGGGGCTAGTTTTATTTAATTTACCTGAATTAAATAAGTGGAATAGCAAGATGGAACATTTTGAAAAAACCCAGGAAATCAGGAAAGATTGAACTCTTAAGAAAAGTTGAATAAAATTGCACTAGATTTTTGAAGTTTTTTTTTAAGACAGAAGAGGAAAATATTAAGAAACACTTCAGGAAAAGAATAGAGCCCATGGACACCTGAAATCCCCTGAAGTGACAAGTCAAATTGATTACTTAAGATTCTGGCGAAACCCAGAATCTCCTCTTCACCCTGGCCAAGTGGGTGCCCTGTGAGTTTTGTATTAGGATTGTCACGTGCAAAAATGGCCACTCTGTGTGGCCATTTGTTTCAATAATGGGATTAGGGGGTACTGCAGGGTTGGCTAGCATGACTTATACATGGAACTGATTCATTTTCGCCAGATAACCTTGTTATGGGGTGGGATTGAATTAGATGTCTTGCAGTGAGATGACTGCATGTGGGAGGTGTCTGGACTAAAATTCTGCCTACAGAGAAAGGTGGGGTGAGTTTCTTACAACTTACCTCCGCTGCCTGTTAAGAAAAACTACATCTTTTGGAGATTTTCTTTTTGCTGAGCATTGTTGTAGCTGTCAGTTAATAGAATCCTATAGGTTATTTTACTGCGAAAGACCCAAGGCTCAGAGGTGTTCAACAATTAGCCCGCATCCTACCATTAATAAATGACAGGATGCCAATGCAAAGCAAAAGTACTTTCCAGGGCCCCAGTCTCTTTTTAAAAGCATCTGGGGTGTGTTAGTTTTCTCAAAATAATTCTGCAATATCAATTTATATCCTGAAAAATCACATCTTCTCACTAAACGTTATGCAGTCATTAATATTCTTGAAAATGCTTATCAACAGTTTTACCAGTAGCTGTAGGAGATAAACAGAATGGGATCAAGTGCTGGGCAGTGTTGGCAGCATGGTGCACTTTGTTACATTTGGCAACACTAATGATTTTTTTGGTAGAGGCAGATCTTTGAGCTTCAAGCTATCCATTTGGGCATCAGATTCAGCATCATGAATAAATCTGGAAAGGGAAATTCATAGACATTTTAACCATTTCTGAAAGCTAATCTTCATATCATCTGTGCTTTTGGAAATGCTACCATGATCCTGCCAAAGAATCCATGTTGGGGGGGGGGGTGTAATTCAGGGTGAGAATAGCATGACAAACTGTCAGTATCGCTGTTTTTTTAAACATTGCCACACTTGCCATATGATTTAATAAACAGATCACTGTTTTGGGTGAGGACAGAGGGGCAGCGGGGCGGTGGGGGGGGTGGGGTGGAGAAAATATAGAAACATGGAGGGAGCCCTAAGCATGGGCCAGACATGGACTTCAGAGAGCTTAACATTCTGCAATTTAAATGTCATAACAATCCATTTGAGGTAGTTGTTTTTTGGGTTTTACAGAAGAGAAAATCGGTTCAGTAAATGAAGCAGGTCGCTGCCCCGCATCCTTTCTCATAGAACAGCTCCTGGATCCCTTTGAGTTTTAGTCTATAGCTAGGTGACACCTCCAAATGAACTGTCCTTCACCCAGTACACACTCCCTGGTTGCAGGGCCAACTATTCTTTGGTGGATGTGAGCTTTTCCTGGTGGGGAGAGAAATCATGGCAATCCAGTGGGTGCAATTTCTAAGAAATTTTCAATATCAACCAATGCAGTATTTTCCAAACTGGTTTAATATTTGTGATTTTTGCCTTTTAAATGTAAGGTGGATGGGAGCTTTAAAAATTATTCTGTGTAAGAATAAGGGATCCCCAGTCTGCAAGGGCACCTAGGAACCTTATGTTTCATGCATTCTTTAAGCCAGCAAATGTTCATTGTGCACATGCTCTGTGCCAGGGACTCCTCTGGGACACCAGATTTATAGCTGTTACATTAGTCAATTCTGACTAGTAGATTCTGGTAGAGTTTCAATCTAGTGACATAGTGTCTATTAAAAAGTTGATTACAAGTGACAGAATCCTTGAGAGGCCTGGAAAGCCACCTCATTGCCCAGAGGGCAACCGCTGAACACAAAGGGCGGTGTTTTCATTCTGTTCTCAGGACCTCATGGGGCAGCCACTGCTGCAGCCACCTCCCAAGCTGCTTCTGTGCCAGGAGACATCACACCACTGCTTCCACCTGAAAGAGAAATGTGAATTTCCCCCTTTCCTTCTATGTTACCAGTTCCTGAACCCAAATTCTTTAAGGATGTGTTGGCGGGGGGATTGTCTGTGTCCTGCCTAAAGGAGGGGCTGGGAAAGTGAGCAGAGCTGGGGATGGTCTTTTGGGCTCCTTCCCTTTCCCACCAAGATTCATAAAGTGGCTGATTGTTCTGACATAAAAGTGCTGGTGCAAAGTCACTATGAGGAAAGACAAATGTCATCTATGACTGAACAGAACAGATAATGGGACTTTCCATCTAGCAGGAAAAGTGAACATCAAAACTACACAAATTACAATAAGTGTTAGGATGAAGTGAAGAACACTCTGAGCCTGTGACATGGGGACTTGAAAAAATGTTGAGGGAGCAGAGGAGGTCGCCTGAGACCATACCCTGGACACTGAGCTGAAACCGCCAGGGGGAAAGGCAGAGAACATTCCAGGCAGAGGGAGCAGCATGTGCTGGTAAAGTAAGAAGAACATGTGCAAAAAACTGGGAGAAGGTCAGTGATGAGCTGACAGCAGTCAGAGAGACAGGCAACAAACAAAATAGGCCTCAGAAGCCAAGCTCATGATGATGGATGTCATTCCAAGAGCTTGAGAAAGCCATTGAAGGGTTTCAAGCAGTGGAGCAAAAAGCATAGATTTGCATTATTAAAAGACCTCTCTTGTGGCATCTGGGGGGCTCAATCGGTTAACTGTCTGCCCCTTCTTGCCTTCAGCTCAGGTCATGATCCCAGGGTCCTAAGATCAAGCCCCACATCAGGCTCCCTGCTCACTAGGGCGTCTACCTCTCTTTCTCCATCTGCCTCTCATCCAGCTCATGCTCTCTCTCTTTAAAATAAATAAAATCTTAAAACAAAACACTTTTAAACTTAAAGAATGACCTTGAGAAGGAAAAGAATGGGTGTGGAATGACTGATGAGGATGAAGAGGTTATATAGTGGCTTCAAACTAAATTTATGTTTGTGGAGATGGGGCAAAAAATGGATTTGAGAATTATCCAGGAGGTAAAATCAACAAGATGCAGTGAATGATGGAACAGTCCACCCCAAGGTAAAAAGGGTTACTTCTTGAGTGCTACCGAATGAAGGTGCCGTTTCCTGAAGGACAACCAGCCCAGCGGTCCCGAGGATTCAAGGGCTCATTGGAGAATCCACTCCAAGTGTACACAGGTCACTGGATAGATGAGTCTGGAACCCCAAAGAAGGAGCTGGGCTGCAGATGCAGATTTTGGTCTTAATCAGCAAAAGGGTGATAGCCTGGATGATGTAGTCTAGGGGAGAGAGGAAAAGAGAAGAAGTCGAGGAGAAGCCCCAGGGGCCTGCGGCACTGACAAATTTGGATAGAAGAGAAACTAAAAGGAGGTTGAAGAGACAGAAAGAAACTGGAAGGAAAACCAGGGCCATGGGACCGGGGAGAAGAGCGTTTTATAAGAGCTACCGTGCCACGTGATTTAGGATGAGTTTAAATGAGGGACTGCACAGCAGTTGGTTGGGTTCATCATCGATGGGAACTGCAGACTCAAAGATTCCAGGGGATGGGAACTAGACTGGAACAATTTGCGGAGTGAGAAGAGGAAGAAAGGGGGATGGCCCTTTCTGGAAAATGCGCCACAGAGGACAAGAAAGCAATGGGGTGGTAATGGGATAGAACTTGGGGGAGGATCTTCTTTTTAAAAGATGGAACAAATTTGAACATACTTAAATATTTATGGAAGGGGGGCGCCTGGGTGGCACAGTGGGTTGGGCCTCTGCCTTCGGCTCAGGTCATGATCTCAGGGTCCTGGGATCGAGTCCCGCGTCGGGCTCTCTGCTCAGCAGGGAGCCTGCTTCCCCCTCTCTCTCTCTGCTGCCTCTCTGCCTACTTGTAATCTCTGTCTGTCAAATGAATAAATAAAATCTTTAAAAAAAATAAATATTTATGGGAGAGATGTAATAGAGAAGTTGGAGATGAGGGTGAGGGATGACAAGGGGCAGGGTTTTGTTCTGCTTTTTGACATGTTAAGTTTTATGACACAGAAGGCAAAGCCTTTTCAGGATGTCTTGGTGGTATCTCAGTCTCCAAGCCCCTTATTGCTCCAAAAAGGCCAATGGGTAATGGCTGCTGGCAGGGGGTGGGGGACAATTGTTCCAAGCACAGCACATGGAGTGTGAATGGCATTGCATGACTTCAGAGAAAAATGACTAAGGGGATGTGTGGAGATGGAGCACCCGATACAGGCGAAGGGAGTTCAGGCACCTAAAACAGCTTTATGACAGGATGCTATTTATGTCACATACACATGCCTTTAAAAAAAAAAAAAAACCAGGAAAAAATCATTTGCCACCAATGGGCTTTGACTTACACTGAAAACCTTTACTGTATCTGTTTTTGTTTTTTCCTTCATATGTTAGTGTGGCAAATTATATTAAGTGATTTAAAGCAAATTCATGTGTGCTTTCCTGAAATAAAATTTAGCTGTGACTATAAATATACAAAGCTGGATTCAGTTATACAGGAGTGGGGCACGGGTGTCTGCTCTGCCCCAAACCCACTAGTCCTTCCTCCTTCAGGCTCAGGGAATCCACTCTTCCTAAAGTTGGACCACTTCCCTCTTCCCACCAAAAGCTGGGTCTCTACCTTTGAAACAAAGTTTCCACAGTGGCTTCCAGAGCAACTTGCTTGCTTGCCAAATTCTTTTCTTGTCCTGAAATCTGTATGCACACATACATACACACATACCCACACATGAACACATGTGTACACACACAGTATCAAAGAGGATCATAGCTTTAGGAGTTATAATTACAAATATTAATCTCCTCTCCCTCCTGAGACTCTATCCAAATGAAGGGAGAAAAACTCAATAAAGGTATAAATTGATGCTTATAAAGAGAAGGAGAGGAGTATCAGCAGACTGATCTCAGCACCATTATGGAAGCAGAATGCCAGAGGAACTTGGAATTTGCTCTCTCCTTACACTTACAGTGATGTCTCAGGACTCCCAGGGACTGAAGCCCCGGCAATGCCCAGCTAACCCCCTCCTGGTTCTGGCTCTGCCTCAAACTAAGCTGTTTCTGTGTACTTCTGAGATCCATTAGCCCTGAGGTGGAGTCTCCTTGTCTCCCTGTGTCTGTAAGGAGTTTCATGAAACTGGGTTCAGTGTGATGGATATGCATCAGATTCGAGGACTGATTGGGAGAGGGCAGAGAAAGACACTTTATGATTCAAAGGTGGGGTGGGGAGAAGCATAGGACAAATTAACATTTCAGAGCTTAATATCTTAGACAAACTGATAGTGCTACTGAATGAAGTCCTTTTCAGCTTTTTGAGTTAGCATATAATTAATCAGAATTTTTTTACTACAATATGTGGGTCTATTGGTACCGACATTTGCAAACACAAACTTATCTAGTTTTTTTTTTTTTTTTTTTAGTTTTATTTTTTTAAAGTAAACTCTACCCCCAACATAGTGCTCAAACTCACAACCCTTTGGTCAAGAGTAGTATTCTCTACTGACTGAGCTGGACAGGTGCCCCTGTTCACTGCTGCGTTATGGCCAAGATAAGGAAGCATCCCAAGTGCCCAAGTGTCTACAGACAGATGAATGGATAAAGGAAATATGGGGTGTGTGTGTGTGTGTGTGTGTGTGTGTGTGTGTGTGTGTAATGTTATTCAACTATTAAGAAGAATTAAACTTTGCCATTTGTGACAACATGGATGGCATTATGCTAAGGGAAATTAGTCAGACAGACAAAGACAAATATTATCTAATCTTACATGTATGTGGAACTAAAAAAAAATAAGCTTACAGATACAGGGAACAGATTGGTGGTTGTCAGAGTTGTAGGATGGAGCCTGGGCTAAATGGGTAAAGGGAGTCGAAAAGTATAAACTTCAAATTAAAATATAAGTAAGGGACACCTGGCTGGCTCAGTTGGTAGAACATGAGACTCTTGATCTCAGGGTTGTGAGTTTGAGCCCCATGTTGGGTGTAGAGATTACTTTAAAAATAATATCTCAAAAAAAAAAAAGTAAATCATGGGGATATAGTATACTTCATGCTGACTAGAGTTAATGGTACTGCACTGTATATTTGAAAGTTGCTAAGAGAGTAGATCTTAAGCATTCTCATCACAAGAAAAAAGAATTCTGTAGCTGTGTAGTGATGGATGTTAACTAGATTTGTGTGATCATTTTGCAATATCTATAAATATTGAATCATGATGTTACATACCTGAACCTAATAAAATATTATCTGTTGGGGTGCCTGGGTGGCTCAGTCAGTGAGACGTCTGCCTTCAGTTCAGATCATGATCTCAGGGTGCTGGGATGGAGCCCCGGTTAAAGCTTCCTGCCCAGCGGGAGTCTGTTTCTCCCCCTTCTCACTCCCCTCACTTTTGCTCTCTCTATTGCTCTCACCCTCTCTCTAAAATAAATAAATAAAATCTTTTTAAAAAATGGCACCTGTCAAGTATACTGCAAAAACAACAGCAAACCACCTACCAAGTCCAAATATAAACAATGAGCTGAGAAAAGGTTTTCAACACACATGACGAAGAAAAAATTGCCTCTTCTTTAAGGCATCCTCCCCTCATTCTGATTTGTAAGTACATGGTTACTCTGTCGGGAAGGGAGGGTGCTAAGGTTAAGGAAGGGCCCTTATTTTTACTTTTTTTTTTTTTTTAAGATTTTCTTTATTTATTTGACAGAGACAGTGAGAGAGGGAACACAAGCAGGGGGAGTGGGAGAGGGAGAAGCAGATCCCCTGCTGAGCAGGGAGCTCAATGTGGGGCTGGATCCCAGGACCCTGGGATCATGACCTGAGCCAAAGGCAGACACTTAACGACTGAGCCACCCAGGAGCCCAAGGAAGGGCCTTTATAAAAGATATTCTATTATCATTTTTGGACTTCATAAAATCTTTGTGAAATCTTTCTCTCAGAATCAGCCTTATGTAAGGACAATGTTCACCTTCCATATGGTGTTGGCCTCACCATGAAGCCTGTAATGTCTCCCGTGTCCTGTCAGCCCCAGGAGATGGGCTTTGATGTGTGTTGTTTAGGACCCTAGTGGTTGGGGTTCTGTGGACAGGTCCTGGGTAGCCATAGCGCCCTATGTGGGCTGTTTCATCCCAACTATAGATTTTTGGGTTCCACTTTTCACTTTATATAGATAATATTATATGTTGTCTCCTAGGACTTCTCCATGGCAATATCTCCTAATACTTCAAACCCAATGTGTTTAAGATAGAAATTGACCTCTTCCCCTCAAACTCCTCCTCCTGTTCCTTTACTCCCTTGGAAAGCATTACCACCATTCAACTCCTCCAGCCAAAAACTCAATGGCACCCACACTCTCTTCTCTACCCCTTCTCCCAAGGTCAAATACATTGCAAGCCTACTGATGCTGACTCTGATATTTTTCCAGCATCCACCTACTTTCTCACTCCCTGCTGTTCCTCTGCTGGTTTGGTCACTGTAATCTTTGGTCAGGTTACCGAGCAGCCTCCTAATGTGCCCCCTGCCTCCAACCTTCAGAGGATTTTGCACACAGTAGCTAGAGTGATCTTTCTAAAATCCATGCCTGCATATCAGCTTCTGCTCAAATCCCTTCAGTGGCTTACAACTGTCATTGGTAAAAAGACCCATGTCTTAGCCTTGTTGAGTGGAGGAAGAAACAGCTATATTAACAGATATTTAAATAAATTGTATAAACAAAGGCCCTTTAGATGATGATAAGTTGCAATCAAGCAAATAAACCAGGGTGATGCACTAGATGTGAGAGTAGACGTTAATGCAGTGGATTTGGGGAGGAAGAAGACATTCATGTTGACCTTGGTCTAGGAGGGGACAGCATGAGGGGGCCCCTCCCCTCCTTACTCTCCGTCTCTTCAAAGGTGCTATGTTTTCTGGCCACGGGACCTTCACACAAACTGTTATCTCTGCCTTATTTGCTCCTCCCTCCTTCACTAGACTAAGACCCACCCTTCAGGTCACTTCTTCAAGGATGTCCGCTCACCTGCTGGAATGGCACTTTAAAAAAAGGATGCTAAGCTGCCTTGGTCAGGGTGTGTTCCAAGTGCCTTCTTACTAGCAAGGTAGCAAAGACCTGGGTTCCCCATATCTTTACTCTGCTGCTGGGTGGCTATTCTCTGTTCTTTTTCATCTTGGCCATTTTGATAGGCCCAATGATAATATCTCAGTGTTGACTTAATTTGTGTTTCTGAGGCTCCAATGACACTGAATATATTTTTGTGTGTTTACTGTCCAGCTGAGTTTTTCTTTTGTGATTTTCTAGTGTATTTCTTTCACTTATTTTTCTATTGGTATGCTCCTCGTTTTATCATTTGTCCGATACATGTTTGTTGCATGCCTACTATATGTTAAGCTGTTGCTATGAATTATGTCCTCCAAAAATTCACATTGAATTGAGTGTGGTTAGGGTTGAAGCCAGAATCCCTAACACCTCAGAAAATGACTGTATTTGGAGATAGACCCTTTAAAGAGGTAATGAAGATAAAATGAGGTCAGTGGGGTGGAACCCACCAATATGACTGGTGTCCTCACAAGAAGAGGAGATTAAGACATGGACCCACACAGAGGGAAGACGATGTGAAGACACAGGAGAAGACAGCCATTGCAAGCAAGGAGAGAGGAAACAGAAACCAACCCAGCCGACACCTTGATCTTGAACTTGCAGCCTCCAGACTGTGAGAAGATAAATTTCTCTTCTTTAAGTCACCCAAACTGTGCTTTTTTTCCTATGGCAAGCCTCGCAAATTAATACAGCCATGTCCTGGACACCGGGATAATACATAAATAGACTTATGTCTTATTATATTTCGGTCTTACTGTAAATCAGGTGGTGAAGTTCAGCCGGAGTGCAGAAGGGCCATGTACCAGCTTGGAAACAGGCAGAGAGAGTAACTTGTTCCTTCTTCCACCTTTCTGTCCTAGTCAGGCCTCCAGTAGGTAGGACGAGGTCCACCTACACTGGCGAAGGCAATCTGCATTCCTCAGTCTCCTGATTCACGTGTTTGCCTCACTCAGAAACACCCAGGCAGACCCGACCAGAATCTCCTTTTACCAAATATCTGGGCATCCCGTGGTCCAATCTGGTCGACACCCAAAATTATCAACATCGCAAATCTCATGGATAAATGAGAAAAACAGTTCAAGACCTGAAAATGAGTTCAAAGCTGACATCAGTAGTTGATTGACTCATATAATTTTAGGCCTGGAAAGGCCTGAAGAGGGCATCCTGCTGAACCTTGTGTTTAAGAGCGTAAAGTGCTTAAATGTTTTGCTTAGATACATAGAGCCGCGTAGTAATGGAGAGACAAGTGCTCTCCAGTGAATGAGCAATTGTTTTACCATAATAATAAGCTAACATGTGTTACAGCTCAGTTTGTGCCAAACACTGTTCTCAGCTCATCCTTGGACCGATGCATTTAATAACACATGAGCCCTTAGTCTGACACATGAGGATGCTGAGGTGAGGCTACACCGCTAGCTAGGGGTAGAGCCAGGAATTAAACTTGGGCATGTTGATTCTAAGCTTGCACCATCAACAACCATGTGAGAACATCAGAAAGACGTGCCTGACAACAGTTCGGGGGCCTGGGAGAGCTTTTCATTAGGCATGGCCTTTATTTAGGTCACCTCCTTCAGACATGAGTGGCCACCGTGGCCTGAGGGAGTTTGGGTGTTTTGACCTATGTAGCCTTTTTGAGTAGGACTCTTAACGGGTCAGCCTGGTTTCTAAAAGAAAAATGCTACATTCACTATGAGAGTTTCATTATAAGCAGCTCCTGCCCCTTTTATAATCGGAAGAGGATTTGGTTACTTGCATGACTTAGGTAGGTCATAGATGGGAGTCGTTCAAGAAAGTGCGACTGATCTTGATTTGGGAAGCTCTCAGCTGCCCCATGATATTTAGGAGAAGCATGAGGCAAAATGGCATTTCAGTACCAGCGAAGGGAACCTCTCAGCTAACTGCCCTTCAAGGACAAACAGGAAGCTAGTCTTTGCTTCCTTCCCTCCCAAAAACAGACTATTGCAGACTTTCCTTTTTTCTTTAAAAAAAAAAAAAAAAAAAAAAGAATCTGGGAATGTATTTCCCATATTCTCAAACGTATTTTGTCCACATTCGTGTTCTACCCGTTGACGGCATTTCACTTTCATTTATTAAAAACATCCTGTCTTGGATCAAGTCCCAGGAAGCAGGACCTGAGACAGATACTCTTGTGGAAGTGATTTATTCAGAGAATGGCTCTGTGGGAAAATCCTGTGAGGGAGTGTGGGGGAGGGCTGCGGCCAAGCAAAGATGTCGTCTCAAGTTAAGTTTAGGTATGAAACACACAAAAAAGCAGAAACAGAGCCATAAATTTAGAGAACAAACTGGTGGTTGCCAGAGAGAGGGAGGTAGGGTGATGGGCAAAATGGGTGAAGGCGTGGGCATGAGAAGTTCAGGCTCCCAGTACAGAAGGAGTAAGCCATGGGGATGAAAAGCACAACATGGAAGATGGTCAGTGGCATTGTGGTGTCAGACAGTGGTAGTAACTACACTGTGGTGGGCCAGGATACGTAGAGACTTGTGGAACCATTATATCATACACCTGAAACAGATATAACATTGTCGACTCTCTTTCAACTAAAAAAAAAAATAAGTAAAATTTAGGTTTGGCTTAATCCACAGGGGGAAGCTTCTAGAACATAAACTGCACTGTAGAACTGACCCACCCCAAGGCAAAAGAAGCAGCTTTGTAAATGACATCAGTTTGCGGCTTCTTTCATCAGGGAAGGGTCACCGTGGAGGCGAGGGGGGTTGCCCTGGGGACCCCCCACAGTCACTTGGCACAGGGTCCTGGCGGTAGTTCTGGGCAGGGCACCATGGCTTCTACCCCACAAAAGCTGTCTGAATTCTCAGTGTTGACATCATTTCCCAACAACTGCCCTTCTCTTCCTCCTGCCGTGCATTGCACAGCACAGTGACCAACTCAGCAGGATGAGCCAGCAGCAGCATCGGGAAGGGCTGGGAGAGATGCGAGAAGGGGCAGCCATGACAGGATAGACTCCGAGCGGCCATTTGGCTTTGGTTCTAAGTCAGCCTGGCCTGCTCTCTGCACACTAATGGGAAGCCTCAGAGTGGGAGAGCAGGAAGGGACCTTGGAAAACATCTGGGCGGTGTGTGGGCAAAATGACAGGCCTTGTGTGTACTGTGCTCAAGGGCATGCAATAAATTAATGATGCAATCGGGCCAGAACTTGGATCTTCTGACTCGAGGCCAGAGCTCTTTCCCCAACAGTCCACTGCCTGTCTGTCTGCCTCCTATTGATGAAGTTCTTGAACCTAGGTGAGGTTCAATGGGGTGAGGTTCAGAGCCGACGGCTAAGAAAGAATTCTTAAGACGTCTTTGGTGCAAAAAGGTGGATTATTAGAGCACAGAGACAGGACCCGTGCGCAGACGGAGATGCTGCTGCGCTGGGCATGTGAGGAGTGGCTGATTATATACACAGGAGTTGGGTAGGTGAGGACAAAGAGGGTGATGTTAGTCTCTAAGGAATTGTGGAAGCAAGGTCTACAGGACCTTGAGGGGCTAGCTATTGTTGGGAGAAAGGTTATTCATTACTAGTAGTAAAAATCTTCTTGTGAGACCCTTTAGATGTCTATCAGTGGGCCATATGCTTGGGAATGATTCTCGACACTATCTTGGAGATCTAGAGATAAAGTTTCACATTTCTCCTATCAAGTGTCCTTGTTAGTGAGATTTGGGTTTAGAAGAAATTTAACTTTATTTAGGGCTTGAGGAACTGAGTTATTTGCCTCTGGAAATTGTGCTATTATTAGATAGCTTCTTTGTTGTACATCTCTAGGACATTGGTAAACCAAGGGAGACTCCTGTCTTGCAGGACTGTGATCTCTACAAGTTAACTATTTGTTTTTCTTTTAGGGCAGCCAGAGGTGCGTGAGGAATGGCACACACATTAGCAAGGGGAGCGGGTGGAGAGGGGGTGCAAGGTGCCAGCTTTTGCTTTGTCTTCAGCCAGCCTCCTGCTCCCTCATCACTATGGTGTCTGCCCTGGAGAAACTCTTGGCTGCCTGAGGCCCCTAGGGGAGCACATGAGGGCAGGCTCAGCAAGGCTGGGATGGACAAGAGACAGGTGGGGCCTCTATGGTCCTGGAGAGGCAAGGCTCAGGGAAAGGATATCGGTCACATCATCTCTCTTGCAGAGAGGATAAAAGAGGCCAGAAATGTGTGTTTTCATTTCATTGATTTGGACCCCATGCTAGGTCTTGAAAACAAACCAGCAACTCTTCTTTTGTTTTTCATGGGCACCTTGGCCCTGGGCATCTTCAGCACCTCTCCATTTTGATCAGCTGAAGATGTGGCCAGTGTAATGCCCCCCAGCAGCCCCAGAGTCAGTGCTGGGTAGAGCACTGGTGGTATTAATCCCACCACCCAGTGGGGGCCAGACCTGTCCCTGCTGCCATGGGCCCCAGGCTCAGGGGAAACTCAGACCCTCATATGCCTTCAGAACTACAACTTGGCCCTGACGCTGGCTGTGCTGGCCTTGTCATTCCACTGGGGGTGTGTGGCCCCATGCTCTGTTTGACCTTCCACTCTGGTCTGGACCTGATACCCTGCCGAGCTCTCGGGCCATCCTCCTTGGCCAGAACCATGAGAACAGCTGGGATTACAGTTCCCTTTCCACCTGTTCTTCAGCAGGTCTGCAACCTGGACACTACCATGCTGGGGTCCTCCCAACTTTCCCAAGTTTGCACTCCGGCCTTGGTTAGCTCCTGGTGCCTCACCCTGGAATGGCCCCTGGAATGTTCTGTGTTGTACCATCTTCCACTCGTGCCTGAGGCCAGCCTGACAGAGTTATTTCTTTCAGCTCCGACTGGGTCTGACCTTCTCTTCCGTTTCTCTACCATCTCATGTTTCTGAGCTCCCAGGATGCCTTGCAGCTGAACCTACCTGAGTTGTTGGGGCAGGGGGGTTCTTTTCTGAAAGTGTCTCCCGAGAACATGAGAGGTGCCAGACACTGTGATGAGCTATTGTAGGCATTAGGTAGAAAAGGATGAAAGGAACATGAGGGTTGATACCAAGGAACTCCAAAGAAACATGGGGTTCTCTTCAAAACATCATTTAGGTCTGAGCATGTCTGTACTGGGCAGGTGTTGCGGTGGAAGTTGTGGAGAAAAGCAGGTTAACCTGGGAATACCTCGGGGCCATGGGCAACCTCACTGATGGCTGCGTTAGCTGGAGCGTAATTATCTCAACAGACAATATCATTGTTTACTAATTCATACAATCCATATTCTTCCATTTCTTTTTGACCACACTTTCTTTTTAAAAAAATTTTTTTTGGTAGGTTTTTGTTTTGTTTTAAAGTGGGCTCTATGCCCAGCGTGGAGCCCAACATGGGGCTTGAACTCATGACATTGAGATCGAGCCCTGAGCTGAAATCAAGAGTCAGATGCTTCACCAACTGAGCCACCCAGGGGCTCCTGATCATGTTACTCTCTTAGTATAAAAATTGCCATCAGAACGGCAATCCTTGCCTTCAGAATGGTCCGACGGTTTTGGCCTGCCATTCAAGGCCCTTCCGCCCCACGCCCACTCATATTTCTAGTTGCATCTCCCGGTACGGACCTCATTACAACTCTCTTCTGCAACTAGTTTGGCTGATTGGCTGACAGCTAGACTGATGTTTCGGTTTTGCCACTCCTCCCTCCTCAGATACCCCGGCTCCCTGTTGTCCAACCTTCCCTTACACCTCAAGGTTTGGCCCAGAGACCATGGCCTCTAAGATGCCTTCCTAGTATACATCTCTCCCTCTTTTAAGTCAGTGGTTCTTACCCCTGACTGGATATTAGAATCACCCAGGGAACTTTAAAATATTAGACAGGGTGGGGAAGGGAGCAGCAGACCAACTTCATCAGGCTCTCCAGGGAGAGTTCCCCGGGAATTTGCCTTTTTAAAATATATACATATATTATTTATTTATTTGAGAGAGAGAGGGAGGGCATGAGCATGATGGGGGGAGGGGTGGGGGAGAGAGAGAATCTCGATCAGACTCTTCCCTGAGCCAGATAGGGGTCTGCATCTCACAATCCTGAGATCACGACCTGAGCTGAAATCAAGAGTTAGATGTTTAACTAACTGAGCCACCCAGGTACTCCTGGGCATTTGCCTTTTTTTTTTTTTTTTTAACCTCCCAGGTCATTCTAACATGCAGCCAGGAGTGAGAACGACGGTTGCAAACAATTATGTTTTTCTTCCTCTCCTCTGGTTGCAATGTTATTTAAGACATAGGCAAGAGAGTGGGGCACCTGGGTGGCTCAGTGGGTTAGAGCTTCTGCCTTCGGCTCAGGTCATGATCCCAGGGTCCTGGGATCGAGCCCCACATCATCATCATCATCATCATCATCATCATCATCATCATCATCATCGGGTTCTCTGCTCAGCGGGGAGCCTGCTTCCCACTCTCTCACTGCCTGCCTCTCTGCCTACTTGTGATCTCTTTCTCTCTGTCAAAAAAATAAATAAAATCTTCAAAAAAAAGTCATAGGCAAGAGAAACATTAACTTCCTTAAAACACAAGATGTGCCTTCCTTTCTGTCCTGCACAGAGCATACTACAGCATCTTCCACAGGAAAGTACAGGGGTGGGGGGGTTTTTTATGAGGGGGGTGTTTATCTGGTGGAGAGATTGACTTGCATTGCACAATCTGCCTAGACAGACTGTGGAAAGGCCTCAGAGAGGTGGGTCAGCCATTGTCTTGCAGATTTCAAAGGGTGAGACTCCTTGCCCCTGGCTACAATACAGTGAGCTGCTGTGAATGGAATCCTCTAGCTGCACTGTGTTTTGGGAGTCTTTCCTCTGTACAGGCCACTCTGCTGGGTGCTGGCATGCCTTAGGCAGGTAGGTGCAAGATTAAAATCAGAGCTCCTAGTCCTACTGCAGGAAGTAAGCAGTTCATTCTAATGTGATGTGTACGGCAACTAAGCTAAGTGCCAAAGTCCTGGGTGCTTAGAGGAGGAAGTCACAGTCTGATGAGGATGTCTGGGACTACTTCTCACAGCAAGCAACAATTTAGAAAGATCTAGAACATCGGAGAGCTTACCAGTGTGTTGGTTAGAAATGTCTTCAGCTGCAAGTAACAGAATGTTTAACTAGCAGTGGTTTAAAAAAACAATAATAATAGGGGTTCCTGGGTAACTCAGTCGGTTAAGCATCCGACTCTTGGTTTCAGCTCAGGTCACGATGTCAGGGTCATGAGACTGAGTCCTGTGTCTGGCTCCACACTCAGCACAGAGTCTGCTCAAGATTCTCTCTCCTCTCCCTCACCATGTTTGCATGCTCTCTCTCTCTCTCTCACCCAGGTGCCCCTGATCACGCTACTTTCTTAGCATAAATCAATCTTTAAATAATAGTAATAATAAAGATAAAGAAATATTATATATAACATATATGATATATATAATATATATCTATTGTAATAAATAGGTTAGGCACTCAAGATGACTCATTAGCTCCACAATGTCAGGGCTGAAGTGTCTGGAATTCTCATGACCTTTTAGTCATAGTCACAGGTTGGCTGCCACAGTCCAGACATTGTGGTCACATTCAAAGGATAAAGATGAGGAGGAGGACAGGGCCAGCTATGTTTTCTCCTTCTATCAGGAAAGCAAAAACTCCCAGAAACCTCCTGGCAGATTTCTCCTTATATCTCATTGGCCAGAGCTGTGTCACATAACTAACGTTAGCACCAACAGAGTCTGGGAAAGAGACGATTTGCCTTTTCCAGCTTCTATACGGCAAGCCAGGTCAGAGTAGGGGGTTGTAATGGGCTCCTGAGTGAGCCAACTAACAGACAGATTTATTTTATTTTATTTTATTTTATTTTATTTTATTTTATTTTAAAGATTTTATTTGACAGAGAGAGACACAATGAGAGCAGGAACACAAGCAGGGGGAGTTGGAGAGGGATAAGCAGGCTTTCCGCTGAGCAGGGAGCACTTTTTGGGGCTCGATCCCAGGACCCTGGGATCATGACCTGAACCAAAGGCAGACAGTTAATGACTGAGCCACCCAGGTGCCCCCAGACTGATAATTTTAAACAGAACCAGATTTGCAAAAACATGCAGCTGTGAAAGTGTGTGGAATATTTAAGATCAAATAATTTGGTATCACCAAAGTATAGGGCATATGGCAAGGCGGAGATGGTGAACAACACAGAGAGATGTTGAGATGAGATTCTTTAACTTCTTGAATGACATGCTGGTGAGCTTGGAATTTTCTTCAGAGCCCAGGTAACCAATGATGAAATCAGTGTTTGGGGAAAAGTGACAATGGGTAGAGGAACTAAGACAGAAAAAGATGACAAACTCTTTTTTTTTTTTTTTTAAGATTTTATTTATTTGAAAGAGAGAGTAGAGCAAGAGAGAGAGCATTAGCAGGGGTGAGGGAAGGAGAAGCACACTCTCTGCTGAGCAGAGAGCCCGATGTGGGGCTCAATCCCAGGACCCTGAGATCATAACCTGACTGAAGTCAGATGCTTAACTGACTGAGCCACCCAGGTGCTCTGATGACAGACTCATTATAGCAATCCAGTCAAGACATGATGAGGGCCCACACTAAAATTTCTGTTAGCATAGTTGCTGGGGGAAGAGTTGGCAGGATATCCAAGAGGTCAGGGATCTGATAAAAACAGCTACCAAAACGTCATCTTTTGGTAAAATAGGGCATACTGCTGATTCTACTTCACAAAAACCTCTTGTATGTGTTTCTGAGAAGGAAAAGGAAGGAGGTGATACTCTGCTCAACACTGTCCCTTAGGGTTGTTTTAGGTTCCTAGAGCTGCTATAACAAAGGACCACAAACTGGTTTAACAACAGAAATTCATGCTGTCATGGATCTGGAAGCTGGACGTCCAAAATCCAGGTGTCAGCAGGATTGGTTCCTTCTGGAGGTTCGGAGAGAAAATCTGAGGGGGAGTTTCCTTGCCTCTCTCCTAGCTGTTGGAGGCTCCTGATAATCCTTGGTACCTACTGGCTCGTAGACACAACACACCCAATCTCTGTCTCTGTCTTCACATGGTGTCCTCCCCTGCGTGTGTCTATGGGCTCAAATTTCCTGTCTTATAAGACCCGCCCTAATCCATGATGACCTCATCTTAGCTTGATCACATCTGTAGGGACCTTAATTTCAAATAAGGTCATATCCACAGGTATCAGAGTTTGGGACTTGAATGATCTTTGGATGGACACAATTCAACCCACCATAGGTCTATTAGCACTGCTCTGGTTGAAAGTATCAGACAAGCTCTGGCTTGAGGGGAAGAAAGGGTATGTATCTACTGGCAAAATCTGAAGCACATGGGAGTCGATCTGCCATCCTCAGTGTTATTTCATTCTCAGGAAGGATCCCTCCACACTAAGGCTACGATCACCCTCCACCCAAACTGTTACATTCAGGTTTACGAAGGTAATCTCAGACAAAGGTCTTCTCCAAGTCTATGGCACCCCCACCATTAGGAGTCACAGGTCACAAACCCATCTTTTGAGGGATGGAGGCAACTTGCCCAAATCATAACAATTGAAGAGGATTATCATGGAATGTGTGGGATGATTCCACAGAGTGCTGCCAGGCAATGTTCTCTCTCTGCATCTACCCAGATGAGGGCATGAGGGTAAGGAGGGAAAGCCTCCGCTTATGGTATACAAGATATACCATTGTATATCTTGCAAAATGATCACCATGGTAAGTTTAGTTAACACTCATCCCATAGTTTCGCATTTTTTTTCCTTGTGATGAGAACTTTTAAGATCTACTCTCTTTGTAATGCTCAAATATATAATTACTAGAATACTCATTATTAGTAATTACTAGTTTTTACTGTATTGCAGCTAGATATTGTGGCCTGTACAATGTCAACCTTTGAACTGTATGGGGCTTTTAAAAAGAATGGATCTTTGGGGTGCCTGGGTGGCTCAGTGGGTTAAAGCCTCTGCCTTTGGCTCTGGTCATGGTCTCAGGGGTCCTGGGATTGAGGCCCACATCAGGCTCTCTGCTCAGCAGGAAGCTTGTTTCCCTTCCTCTCTCTCTGCCTGCCTCTCTGCCTGCTTGTGATCTCTGTTTGCCAAATAAATAAATAAAATCTTTAAAAAAAAAAAAAAAAAAGAATAGATCTTCTCTGTAGACTGCACGTGAAGTAACCGCTTGAGCTAAAGCCGACCCTAGATCTTCTCTGTAAAAGTCAATCAAGAGTTCTTAAGACTATAAAACTTTTGAGAAGAAAACAGGGGAAAAGCTTCCTGACATGGGATTTGCCAATGATTTCTTAGGTATGACACCAAAAACCTGGGGCACAAAAGAAGAAATAAATTGAACTTCATCAAAATTAAAAACCTTTGGGACACCTGGGTGGCTCAGTCTATTAGGGATCCAACTCTTGGTTTCAGCTCAGGTCACAATCTCAGGGTTGGTGGGGAGTGTGCTTCTCTCTCTCTTTCTCTGCTCCCCCACCCCAACTCCCTTGCTTTCTCTTTCTCTCCCCAGTAAATTCTCTTTAAAAAACAAACAAACAAACAAACAAACAAACAAAAAAACCCAACACTTTTGTGCTTCAAAGGGTACTACCAACAAAATGAAAAGGCAACCTATAAAATAGGAGAAAATATTTGTAAATCATATGTCTGGTAAGTGATCATATCCAGAATACATAACAAACTCTTACAACTCAACAGCAAAAACCAAATGATCCAATTCAAAAATGGGCCAAAGACTTGAATAGACACTTCCCCACAGAAGATATCTAAATGACCAATGAGCAGATGAAAAGATGTTCAGCATCACTAAGCCCTAAGGAAATGCAAATCAAAACCATAATGAGCTACCACTTGGCACCCAGCAAGATGGCTATTAAAAAGAAAGAAAGAAAGAAAGAAAGAAAGAAAGAAAGAAAGAAAGAAAGAAAGAAAGAAAGAAATGTAGGTAAGGATATACACAAATTGGAATCCTTGTGCTTTGCCAGAGGGGTTATAAAAATGGTACAGCTGCTGTGGGAAACAGTATGGTGGTTCCTCAAAAAATTACACAAAGAACGGTCCAGATAATTGTGCCATCCCATGTCTGGGTGCATACTCAGAGGAACTGAAAGCAGGAACTTGAATATTTGTACACCCAGGTTCTAACAGCATTATTTGCCATAGCCACAAGGTAGAAACAACTCCAGTGTCCATCAGCTGATGGACAGATAAGTAAAATGTGGTATGTACGTAAAATGGAATACTATTCAAAATAGCTTTAAAAAGGAAGGACATTCTGACACGGGCCCCACAACAGGTGAGCCTGGGGAACATCGTGCCAGGGGAGATAGGCCAGTTACAAAAGAAAAAATACTGTATGATTTCACTTATGTGAGTTACCTTGAGAGGTCAAATTCAGAGACAGAAATTAGGATGGGGGTTGCCTTGGGCTGGGGGGAGAGAGAATGGGGACAGAGCTTCAGTTTGGGAAGATGGAAAGTTCTGGACATAGATGATGCTGATGGTTACAAAAAATGTGAACATACTTAATGTCCCCAAACTCTACTTTTAAATATGGCTAAAATGCTAAATTTTATGCTATGTATATTTACCACAATAAAAAGATATATACAGAGCCCTAAAATTAATTTATTTCTTCAAGTTTTCCACGTCAACCTTCTGTCTGTGAGATGTGACCAAGAGCGAGGGAATTAAAGTTTCTAAAATCAATGTAATCTTTGCAATTTTTGGTTCCTTGGACAGTTTTTACTTTAAATAAGCTGACATCATACTATTCAAGACTTAAGGGTTTGTGGTTGTTATTTCTTCCTTTTTTTCACAAATGCCAAATAAATCTTTGTTCCATTTACACTTTCCCCTTGAATTCTATTTGGTATGACACATTTATCCCTCTGATTCCTTTCTTGGCTTGTCTTTCATTTACTCCTTCATTGGGAACCACTGCTTGGAAATAACCACTGTCCCACCTGTGTGTCAGGTGCCCTTGGAGGTGCTAGAGAACTAGCAGGGAACAAAATATACCAAATCTTTACCCTTCTGAGCTTTACATTCTTGTGCAGGGAGGAAGGAAGTGAAAAAGATCATGTGAAAATATAGTACAGCGTCTTTGATCTTTTCTATTTAGAGTGTCCTCCACAGATTCACAGGCAGAAGGGCAGCGGCAACACCATGGGGGAACCTGTTGGAAACTCGGGGACCCGTCCTGAGCCTGCTGAGTTTGGCTTTGGGTCCTAGAAAGATGGCCAAATGATTCACGGGCACATTCAAGTTTGAGAAGCACCACTTAGCCCCTACTGAGGGCTAGGGTTTTAGGAAAACTAGGCAGGAGGGGCAAAAGATAAATTAAATTTCCTTACTAACTATAGTCCATTGACAAGTCCTTGAAACAGGCACAGTGATATTTCTCTGGGGACTCAGCTGCCTTAATGCTAATACTTTGCTAAAGGCAAAAGGCAATCTTAGCTTAACATTACTCTGTAAGTCTTCTTTAACATATAAAAGTTCCTTTGGAAACTCCCTTTATCTCTTAACCGCCCCCCCCCATTCCTGTTGGCAATCATCTTCCAAGGCAATGGCCCACTGATATACATCAGAAGGGTCATGACTCAGGTTTTATTAGACAGTAATAAATGTCCTTTTCCCAACAATAGCTAGCTCCGTCAAGGTCCTGGAAACCTTGCTTCCAAAATTCCTTAGAGACCTATCCCTAAGGCCCTCCCACCCTGAAAGTATACAATCTGGCACTTCTGCCCACCCCAATACTTTCTGCCCACAGGTCGTGTTCCCCGTGCTTTAATAAAAGCAACTTTTTGCACCAAAGATGTCTCAAGAATTCTTTCTGGGCCATTGGCTCCAGGCTCCAAACTCCAACCTTTCAGACTTCAGGGGTCAGGGAGGCCTCGCTGGGAAGGAGTCCTTGGGGTGCCAGAGGTGAGCTCAACACATACCTGGAGAAAGAAGCTGCAGCTAATGCTAAGGGCCACCCCAAGCCCCCCACCGGGGCACTGGGAGCCGGTGAAGCAGCATCTGGTTACACCCGACTCACGCTCAGTAAGTCTTTATCCCAGGCCCTCTGTTTGGGGTGGGTTGGGGCTCTGGTTCCAAGCTGCACCCCCCAAGCCTGGCGATGCAGCAGGCCCCCTGCCCAGTGCTTACTTGGGGGCACTCACAAGTAAAGCTTTATTTGCCTCGAGTTTCTGCCATTCGTTCTAAAGCTCTAACATCTTGGGGGTTCCTTTTAAGATGCAAATTCTCCCGTCTGTTCTGTAGCTGAGCAAACCGCTAAGTAACCCTTTGAATTTACTCCTTTCTCTTGGCTTCCTCAATCTAAATGTCTTCTGTAAACTCCGCCCTTCTCCCCAGCGTTTTCCCGTTTTCCCGTGCCCGAACCATAGACGTTCTTAAAAAATGCAGACCAGGCAAATGGATCTCAGACCTAGATCGGGGCTGACCGAGACGATCACCCATGCTTTAACTTGTCCTCGGTTTCCGAGCGGGAGGGCGGTGGAGGCGGCCTGGGTGGGGTCTGCCCCTACCGGGCTCCGCCAGCGGGTCTGGGACCTGGAGGTGCATTCCTCCACCTCTTCCAGCTTTCATTTCCTCCCCTGTGAAAGGAGATAACCACCGGCCTCCCTGGGTTGTTTTGAGCCCCAAGTGAGAGATCATTCATAGGATAGCATTTTGTAAATCATAAGGCGCTAAATGAAACACTCGCGACAGTGGCAGCGCCACCACTACAGCCACAGGACAGGTGGCGCGCTCCTCAGGCCATGGACGAGCTCCCATCTTCCGGCCTCTTCTGCACCGGAGCCTCACCCGCGCACGGTGGCTGCACACGCAGCTCTGGGTTCCACGTCATGGGCCACGGGTTTCCCCCCGGGAGGACAGGCCGGACGCGGAGGAGAGCAGGGATTGGCTGTGGAGGAGGTGGGCCGAGCGGTGACGCGCCGCGCCGGGAAGGGCGCGGAGGCACGGAGGGGCGGGGTGGGAGCAGGGGGGCAGAGAGGGAGAGTGAGGAGGGGGAGGGGCGGAGGAGGGGGAGAAGAAAGGGGAGGAGGAAGGGAGGGGGACAGGCTAGGGTGAGACCCGCGGCAGGGTTGCGGAGGGAGTAAGGCGGGGAGGAGGGCGGGAGTGGTTTTTGCGCTTCGGGGCGGAGGCCTGCACTCAACCCCGATGGCCGCGTCCCTCTTCCCACCGGGGACAGTGGCCCTGGAGAATCACTACCGCTCCATCAGGGGAATGGACCAGTCCGCCCGCGCAAGAGGAATCGGTCCAGGGCCGCCTAGGGCCGGCGGGGCCAGGACCGGCGCACCCGCGCGGGTGAACCTTGGCTCTCGCTCTGTCGCCGCAGCCAGGAGTTTTCTGGTCACAGCACGTTTCTGGGCGTTTTGGTGCTATCCAAGCCCTTCTCCAGCCGCCGCCCTTACCTCCTTCGGCTGCCGGACCCCGCGCCCGAGGGCAGGGACGTCTGGGTCGTGCCCCTTGGTGCTTGCGGGCGGGGCGGAGGGGTGGGGGACACCCAGTGACCTCTAGCGGGACCTACTGCGTGCCCGGTGCGGTGTGGGTGAGTGGGATGGGGACGGGAATACTGGCAACCAGGAGGACCCCGAGAGAGGGGCAGCTTTAGGGGGTCCTTGAAGGGGTGTGATCATGGGATATGCAAGCTCAGGGGTGGAGGAGGCCTGGGCCTTGGTGGGGAGGGGGCGATCTGGCCTGTGGAGAGGTGCTTGCGCCAGGCAGAGGGATAGATGCGATGGAGGCAGGGACATGGCTTGCAGGGACTGGAGGGGTAGGGAGGGACCCTGAAGTTCCAGGTCAGTCTAGTGCCCTGCAGAGCCTGCCTGGTGCAAGATGAGGCCCCCACACTCAGCAGTGTGACCTGGCAAAGGTAGCCTTTGTGAGCCACGGTGTCCTTGGTGTCCTCATGGGTAGGTGGAACTGTAGCTGGCAGTTGGAAGGATTTCTAAGACATGTGAATGAAATTGTGCCTTTCCCTTCTGGAAGGAGAAGGAAGTCAACTTGTGAGGCTTCTGTGGACACTAGGAACACAGCCAAACAGAGTTCAACAGGATTGCTGAGTCGGTAATAGGTGCCTGGCCTAGCTGGCCGTCTATTTCTGGAATGCACATCCCCTTATAGGCTGGGTCTGCAGTAAGGCCAGGAGCTCAACTCTTTAAATTGTTTTAAAGAATTCTTACACAGTACAACAGAGGGAAATTACTGAACTGACTGCTTCAGCATGGGCACGCACAGAAACACATTTGACGACACTCCCTCCCTCACAGGTTCACACAACTGCCCAGGTTATCTTTTTTTTTTTTTTTTTTTTAAGATTTTATTTATTTGACAGAGAAAGATCACAAGTAGGCAGAGAGGCAGGCAGAGAGAAAGAGAGGAGGAAGCAGGCTCCCTGCAGAGCATAGAGCTTGACGTGGGGCTCAATCCCAGGACCCTGGGATCATGACCTGAGCCGAAGGCAGAGGCTTTAACCTACTGAGCCACCCAGGAGCCCCATGCCCAGGTTATCTTCAATCAGAATTCCTTGATTTGCAACTCAATGTTGGTTGGGTATGGGATTCTAGGCTTAAGAGTAGAGACCTATCAGGGTCTGAGAGGTGGGACCCCAGGACTGCTCTGGCAGAGACCTAGGCAAAACTTCAGGCACCAGAGAGTCCCACTGTCGGCGATAGAGCACAGAGCAGAGAAACGTGCCTAAAGTCACACAACTTGTGGGTTGGGCTTTGTGAGATTTTGACCCTGATGAGTCACTAGAGTGTTGAAAATGCCCTGGTAAATCATTCTCATGACTCAGTATCACCACCTATAAATTAGGAGCAAGGACATGGGCTGTAGAGCTTCCCTTAGGGTAGGTGCAGTCTTAAATAGCTCCTCCCACCTTGAGACAGCTGGTGGGTGGGAATGTCATTTTTGTGGGATGGTGTGGGTGCCACCTTCCAGTGAGTTCAGTGCCCTGGCATGGCTGAAGCAACACGGAGGAGCCAGGAGAAGCCTGTTAGGGAGGGTGGTACCCCCACTAAAGGGAGGGGAGGAAGAAGGCTAGAGAGATGTGGCAGGTTTGGTAGAGAGAGACATCATGACCCTGGGGTTCACAGTGTCCTCTTCCTGGGGACAGAGCATGGCTGTCTGAATGCCTGGATGCTGACCAGGACGGGGGAAGCTTCCCTTTGTATCAAACGTGGACTCGGGTTTAGGACGTGGTTTGATCAATGGCGTCATCAGGGCTGCCCCACATGCATTGCATGCAGGTGTGCACTTTCTTCCCACCTGAGTGCTGAAGTCAGCCAAACCCTGCTGACCCTGGCTGCCGCCTCATTTCCTTCTCCAAGTGCACCCAGCTCTGACGAAAGCCTCCTTCTTGGAGCTCTTCCAAAGGGCTTTACAGAACGCCAGGCTGAGCGGCCTTTGCTTATGTCAGCTCTTAAATGTCACTGAAACAGCCCAGGGAACCCTAGAAACAGCCCTGGCTTGTGAGACCCCTCTTCATTCTGGCATGCTGTTGTCTTCCCACCTCTTTGTCCCGTCGGCCTTATGGTCCCCCTCTTCTCAGCAAGCTCATTTATCTTTTCACCTATAATTAAACACCCTCCTATACACACCTAGAATGTTCTCTCCATCTCGGTCAGTCCTTCCCATCCTCAAAGGCTCGCGCAAGCTCCGTCTTCGGTCCTTCCCGACAGCCCCAGCCTGGCTCTGGGAACCAACAGCATTCGGAGTGCCTCCACACACTTGGATGCGATCGTGAGGTACCTGCCATTGCTCCGCGTTTATGAATTTAATTTTTCCTCTGGCATGTAGGTTTCCTGGTGGCAGAGAGGCTCCCAGATATGTCTTCGTACCCCACGGCCCTGAAAGTGATGCTGAATGAGTTTTGGGCTCTCACAGAATACTTCTGGGTATAACTGGCAGGCTGTATTCCTTTCTTTCTCCCTGTGCTGGGGCTCGGGGCCGTGGCCAGTTAGGAAGATGAGGCAGGGTCTTGGTAAGATGGAAGAAAGGGGTATACCAACACGCCACGGCCTTGCTAAGGGAAAGCAGTCCGCTTTAACAGCACTTTCATTATCTTTCCAGTGTAACAGCCTCCTCCTCTCAAAACTTAGTGACTTAAACCCAACCATTTGCTCATGAAGGGAAGCCAGCCAGGCTGGGCTCCGGCAGCGCTTTGGGGGCCCATTCTTGCCTGGGGTTGCTTGTGTGTTTGCTGTGGGCTGGGAGCCCGTCTGCGCCGTTCCAAATGGCCTCCCTCACAGGGCTGCAGTCAGTGCCCTCAGGGGCAGCTCCTCCGTTCTCCATGGATTCCCTCATTCTCTCCGTGGCCGGGCTGACTCTTCACAGCATGGCTGCTTCCTTCTGAGAGGCCTTTCTTGCCAAGGCCTAGGAGTCACTCGGTGTCACTTCTGCATTCTACTGACTAAAAAACAGGGCCAGCCAAGACTCTGAGGGGACATGGACCCCATCTCTTAATAGGAGGACTGGCGAGAGTCACACCACAAAAAGGTAGGCGGAGTGGGAGCGATGGTTGTGGCTGTGTTTAAAACCACACTACCTCTTCAAGAGAGGCAGGTCTTTTAGAAATGTCGCTGTGCAGGAGCCCGGAAGGGCCCATTTCCCCGGGCACGACACCCCCTCCACACCCCCGCCCTCTCAGCTTACCAGACCTGCTTCCCCTCCAGTGCCACTGCCTGGAAACCAGGTGGATTCCATGTGCTGCCTGAGACAGAGGCTCGTGATTCCGGCTGGACTGTGTGGGGAGGGCCCCAGGTAGGGAGAGGGAGGTTCCATGGGGGAGGAGGAAAAGGAGAGCCGAGAGAGGGGCAGAGGCCCACCTGGGGCAGAATGGTGCCCACGAGATCCAGAGGAAAAGTGAGCAACTGGTTGGTGCCGTCCTGGGTCTGTGTCAGACTAAGACCACTTTCTTTCCGACAGTCAAGCTTACCTTCTGGCTTTCCACCCCCCAAGAGGCACAGGTTCAACAAATATCTGTGTGGATGTTAAGAAGTTCCCTCTAATAGAAAATCCTAAATAGAAAATCCAGAAGAGCTATGTGTGTAAATGGTTACTCGAGGCTTTTCAGGAAGGAAAAAAACCATTGTCTCTCATCCTGATGCTTACTGAGCATCAGAAAGTGAAGCTGTTTATGGGCGGCTGTGTGATCCCAAGCCCCTCAGTGGTAGAAAGGGCCCTTCGGAGCGGGCACGGCCCCTCATGGTCACTGCAGGACACCCCCCACCACCACCATTAGTCATTCCCCCTGTCTGCAGCCTTCTGAGCCTGGGCACCTCTGGCCTTAGCCCTCAGGTGGGAAGAGGCCAGATCTCTCTAGGGGCCCAGACACAGCTCAGCTACCTCTGGAGTAAGATCTGGAGCAGCCCAGGAAGCTGTGATCCTGCTGCGTGGTGGGGTTAAGCTTAAGTATCTGCCGTCAGCTCAAGCCATGATCCCAGGGTCCTGAGATCCAGTCCTGTGTTGGGCTCCCTGCTCAGCAACCTTTCCCTTTACCCCCAACCCCACTCATGCTCGATCTCTCTCAAATAAAGACATACTGCTCAGTGCCAAGAAGTGTGGTCTGCCTGGCCCAGGAAGCGAAGGAAATAATGCCATCAGTCTCATCGACTGAGCTGAGAACGTTCACCAGTTAGAAACTCCTGTGCCGGCATTGACTACCTGCATCGTGCAGGGCCCTGTGCTGACCAGCGCCTGGGGGGAGGCCAACCAAGGGGGAAGGGGCCTGGCTGTATTCCCCTTCCGCCGGGTGCCACACAGGCAAGGTGCACATGGCCCTTTTGCTCTTGCTTCTGCAGTATTACATACTACACATGGGTAGTACTATGCGCTTTCACATTTAGGATCTTGGCCGGTGCTGGACGCGTGGGGATTGAAAGCGAATGAGGAAGCCGGGCCTAGAAACAAATACACAATTGCATCATTGAGTATGTGACTTCCGGGGGTCACTTTGGTAGTTGCTGTTGGGTTTGTGATGAGCTGTGCCTTCCCCCAACTCTGCCAGGAGGAACTACTGCTCCTAGGGCAAGTGGCTGGACTAAGACAGGACAGAAGGTGCCTACAATACTCTGTCATTATTTTTTGAAGACTTTATTTATTTGAGAGAGAGAGAGTGCTTGCATGCACCAGTGTGAGCAGTGGGGAGGGCCAGAGGGAGAGGGAGAAGCGATGCTGGGGCTTGATTCCTGGACCCCGGGAATTAGCCAGGACCCCTGAGCTGAAAGCAGACTCTTAACCGACCGAGCCACCCAGGCCTCCCAATATTCTGTTATTATAAGGAAGTGCTCAAAGATCAACAGGGACATTTCAAAAGACACAGAACCCAGCTGAATGGGGCTTCTGGCCCCCAGCCTGCCTCCCCATGCCAGAAAGAACTGTCTTACAAAGGAGTGAACAAACAGTTTAGAGATGGGGAACTTGATTTTTAGAACTGGTTTTAAATCCTGTCTCTAACTACTTAGGTGACCTTGGATATGTTAACTCATCTTAAAAAAAAAAAAAAGTAAAAAACCTAGAGAAGTTGCAAATAAAACAAAAATTCGTTTTTTTTCTCTGCTGAGCCTTTATAAGAATAAGTTTCTGTGTTGCGTCACTCCCCAGTGCCTTGGCATGATGCCCTTCCCACAAATAAGACCTTCCGCTTGTGTGGGACACAGCCATCAAAGTCAGGAAACTGACATTAATACCTTTCTACCATCTAATCTTTAGGCTAAAACGGTTATCCTTTTTTCCAGTAATATTCTTTGTAGCAAAGTATCTAACCCAGGGCCACACACTGCATTAGGCTCAGGGTGGAACTGCTTTTCAGCCTTGGCCTGCAGAAGCTTAAACCATCTGCAGATTACACATCATTTGTCTTATGGAATGTCCTTAGTTTGGGTTTGTCCAGTGTTTCCTCTTCTTTGGATTCTAGCTGTGAATCCTCGGCAGGAACATCACACAAGTGACTGTCATTTTCACTTTGACCTCTCAGGCTGCTCCTGATTTCAACTTGAACCGTTCCTGGAATGATCGCTTTTGCCAGTTGATTAATATGGTGCCTGCCAAGCTCTCTCCCCTGTAAAGTTACTTTTTCCATTGTAATTGTTACTTATTTTGCAGGAGGTCCTTTGAGACCTGTTCTTCATGAGACTTGAGTTCACTTAGTTACTTACAGGAGTATGGAATCACGGATTCCTGTGTTGTTTACTAAGCTGTAGTATATTACTATAGTTTTGTTTTTTTAATTATGATATCAAATTGTCCTCCCTTGGACCAGTGGGAGCCTCCCTGAGCTGGCTCCTGTGTCCTTTTGAGATGTCCCCATCAGTCTTTGAGCACTTCCTTACATGAGTAAAATACGAATATTCTAGTCCTCTCTTGGCCATTTGTCCCATTAGCGCTGGTTCTATTTAGCTGAGAATGAACTTGAAACCAAGATGGGGGCGGTAGGTAGGCTTGTTACAGTTGGGGTGTTGTGGCTCCCAGGCCCTCTCAGTGGACAAAGCCAGGGAGATCCGTGAAGAGACATTCATATATTTACATCTACACATATATATTTATTTCTGTGTCTGCCATACTGTTGACTACATTGACCTCACACCAAGAGCTCAATGTCAGTCTAGCACTGCAAGATTCCTTCTAGCTTCCTCCCTTGACTTATTTGTGACTCTCTAGCAGAGACACCTCTGGCTTGCATTGCATATCATATGACTGCTTAGTGATCACCTCCCTTTCCTGTAACCAGTCTCCCATTGTCACTGTGTCCCTCCCGCATGCCGATGCCATCCTCCCCCAGCTTGGGCTCCAGCACCCCACTCCCACCTACAGTCCCCTTTCCCTGCCTAGGATCTCATACTCCATGCAGCCCCCCCCCCTTCCTGCATAGACTCCCTCCTCCATCTGCTCAGGTTCTGACACCCCCCACTGGGGCACCCTCGCATACCACCATTGGCTCTCTTCACCCTCTTTGGGGCCTCATACCTCCACACTGAGTTCCCCCATACCAAGAAGCTCTTCTGCCCTCATGCAGACATACAGACATATTCTTCATCTGCTTGGGGTGACATGGGGGCTGGTACCCCAGTTTTGACCCCTTGCCACCCCCCTGTGTGGACACGTACCTTTCTGGGCCTCAGCCAGTGGTGCTAGGACTGAGTTCTTCAGGAAGAGAAGGGAAGAGGAAGAGCCACGTGTTAAATGTTAAGTTTGAGGTTCCTCATTAGTAAAATGAGCAGAATGATGGCTCCCACCTAATATGGCTGCCATGAGCAGTCCATGTGGTAACGCATGTGAGGTGCTTCCTCAGCTCGGTGCCTAGCTCCTGGAGGGCACTCACTGTCAACTGCCATCACTGTGACTATACATTAACATTTTCATGGTTTACTGTGTCCTCTGGCAGGGACACATTAGAGATGCCAGAGAGAAGGCAGGAGGAGCGGGTGCGAATGGTGGATATATCAACAGAGGATTAATGCCCCCTTTTTAAGAGAATGAAGACACTCATTATTAAATTTTAATTAATTAATTAATTTATTATTTATTATTATTTGAATTAAAATATATAAGTAAGGGGAAAATGCTGTTTTAAGGAGGAAACATTTTAATGTGCTAACAATGATGATCTTTTTTGGTGGGCTTATGTGGCTTAAAGTTTTTAAATATGTTTTCCAATATATAGTCAATAAATATTATTTAAACTTTGGAAAAAAAAGTATTTTAGAAGGACTCTGGTTAATTTCAACATAACTAATCGAAAACTGCCTTTAGCCTAAGTGGTCAGTTGTGGTTTTATTTATTTATTTATTATTTTTTTGATTTTTTAATAATTTAATTTAATATTAAATTTAATATTTATTTTAAATATATATATATTTTTTCCTTCTGCCTGGTAGATTCTGGAGAAGAGAGCCTGGATTTGGATCTCAGCTTGATGACCTTAGGTAAGTCCATTAAGTTCTCTGTGCCTTTTTGTTTGTTTTATAAGGTGAGGAATCTTACAGTGCCTAATTCGGGGGTATTTGTCAGTTAACTGAGATAGTGCTTCTGGGGCACCTGACAGAGAGTCAGCACACAAGTATGTGAGCTGTTGGTATTGTTGTGATCTCGTGGGAAGGAATGCGGTGAGTGGTTCCCCAGATGTCTCGGAAGAGAGAATTCCTTCTCGGAGTAGCCTCAGCTAAGCCTCCCCCTGAGTTAGTAGCTTATGACTAACACAGAGTCTTCAGGAAGCTGGGCCTCCTGTGGGGCAACAGTGGTGGCCAGGGTGACAAACCAAGTCAAGGGTAGTGTTTTGGGCACTTCTTGGAAGGGATTCTGAGATGGGTTTTCTCACAGACAAAGCAGCCTGGCGTTAGGACACCGTGACTGACACCTACAGGACGAATGAAGTAGCCGTGTGAGCCGTCACTCACACCCACTCGTTCTTTCATTTGGCCAGTAATGTCACATGTAGTTATTAAACACTTGCTACGTGTCAGGCCCTGTGGTAGGCAATGGGATGCAACCATTAAAATGCAAGCGATTAGGGGCATCTGAGTGGCTCAGTTGGTTAAGCTTCCGACTCTTGGTTTTTGCTCAGGTCATGACCTCATGGGTCATGAGTGAGCCCCGCATCAGGCTCCCTGCTCATTATGGAGTCTGCTGGAAGATTCTCTCCTTCTTCCCCTCTCCCCACATGTGCTCACATGCTCTCTCTCTAATAAATAAATAAATAAATAAATATTTTTAAAAAATGCAATTGGTTAAAAAGTATATTACACAATCAAAAATGCAATCACTAAGGGACTCAGATATCTGTACACCCATGTTTCTAACAGTTTTATTCACAATAGCCCAAAAGTTAGAAAGCACCCAAGTGTCCACTGATGGATAGTGGATAAACAAAATGTATATACATACAAAAGAATATTATTCAGCTGTAAAAAACGGCAGGAAATTCTGACACAGGCTACAACATGGACAAACCTTGAAGACATTGTACTAAGTGAAATAGGCCAGTCACAAAATAACAGATACCATATGATTCATTTGAGGTATATAGAGTAGCCAAATTCAGAAAGATGGAAAGTAGAATGGTGATTGCCAGGGGCTTGGGGTGGGGGATGGGGCAAGGAGTGGAGAGTTAGTGTTTACTGGGTACAGAGTTTCAATTTGGAATGATGACAAAATTTCTGAGGACAGATGGTGGTTATGGTTGGGTGACAATGGCAGTGTGCTTCGTGCCACTGAACCGTGCCGTTAAAAATGGTGAAAATGTAAGTTTTATGTTGTGTTTATTTTAACACAATATTTTTAAGTGTGGAAAAAATGATGCTACCTTTACGAAGTGAAATAAAGCATAGAAATTAAGTTCATGAAAATAAACTTACCTAATAGGC
Source organism: Mustela nigripes (assembly GCF_022355385.1). Taxonomy (NCBI): domain Eukaryota; kingdom Metazoa; phylum Chordata; class Mammalia; order Carnivora; family Mustelidae; genus Mustela; species Mustela nigripes. The sequence goes on along the minus strand of NC_081557.1, from coordinate 122,534,537 downwards.
TTAGCTTTTACAATTTGTTTTCTTTTAAAACTTTTTGAACAGACACATTGGTTACCAAGATGTATCGGTAACAAATAAGCACATGAAAAGAGGCTCCAGGGGCGTCTGGGTGGCTCAGTGGGTTAAAGCCTCTGCCTTCGGCTCAGGTCATGATCCCAGAGTCCTGGGATGGAGCCCCCAGATCATCATCATCGGGTTCTCTGCTCAGCAGGGAGCCTGCTTCCTCCTCTCTCTCTGCCTGCCTCTCTGCCTACCTGTGATCTCTGTCTGTCAAATAAATGAATAAAAAATCTTAAAAGAAAAAAAAAGAGACTCCACACCATTAGTCATTAAGAAAATATAACTTAAAACCAGAATAAGACACCATGACAAACCTAAATGGTTAAAACCGAAGACATTGACCATACCCCGTGCTGATGAGGATGGAACTCTCATACACTGCTGGTGAGAATGTGAAATGGTACAACCACTTTGGAAAACAGTTATCCTGTTACATGACCCAGCCATTGTGCTCCTGCAGATTTACCCAGGAGAAATGAAATCATACATTCATACAAACAGGAAACAATACAAATGTCCATCAACAGATACATAGATAAACAAACTACATGCGTACAATGGAATACTACTTGACAACAAAAGAAAGAAGATGAACCATTGCTATTACAAGGACGACTCTCAAAATAATTATGCTGGGCAAAAAAAGTACATGCTGTATGATTACATTTATATAAAATTCTAGAAAATATTAACTACTATATGGTAATAGAGAGTCAATCAGTGGTTGCCTGCAAATGAGAGAGAGGTCAGGGAGGGCAGGAAGAAGAGATTACCAGGGGGCACAAGGGACATTGGGGGGTTCATAGAAGAATCTCCCTTTTTTTAATTGTGGTCATCCTTTCATAAATGCTTACATATGTCAAAACTTATCTCAGTGGGTCATGATCCTACGGTCCTGGGATCGAGCCCCGCATCGGGCTCTCTGCTCGGCGGGGAGCCTGCTTCCTCCTCTCTCTCTGCCTGCCTCTCTGCCTACTTGTGATCTCTGTCTGTGAAATAAATAAATAAAATCTTAAAAAAAAATCTTATCAGGTTATACACTCACGTATGTATAGCTTATTACATGCCAATTGCATGTTAGTAAAGTTGTTAAAGTGGAAATTAAAACAAATTTAATGCACAGAAAAAATGCAATAAGAAAGGGGCAGGAAAACCATAGCAAACAAGGCTGTGTGTGCAAGTGGTGGCGGTCAGGTGAGGCTTCACAGACGAAACTACCAGAGGACATACAAGTGTTGTCAGGCAGAAAGTGAGGTAGGAGAGGGTCTTTCCTAAGGAGGAGGAAATGTGTGGGAAGACCCACAGGCCTGAAAGAGCCTGAGGCTGGAACTCGGTATGGCTGGAACTCAGGGCATGGGGTCAGTAGTGAGACAGGAGAACCCAAGAGAGAAGGCAGGGACCAACTATGAATGAGGATTTTCACCTACAGGCAAGCAGAGGCCTGTCACATATGCAGTTTATTTCATTTCATTTCATTTTTAAAGATGTTATTTATTTATTTAGAGTCAGCAGGGGGAGAGTCTGAGAGGGAGGAAGAGAGTGAGAGAAAGAATCCCAAGCTGACTCTGTGCTGAGCACAGAGCTAGACATGGGGCTCGATCCCATGACCCTGAGATCATGACCTGAGCCAAAATCAGGAGTCTGAAGTTTAACCGACTGCACCACCTAGGCGCCCCACATGTGCAGTTTAAAAAGATGCTCCGAGTGCAACCTGAGAAGTGGGCTGGAGGGGGAGTAGAGTGCAGGTGTGAATCTGGGAGTTGGTGCGGACATTTAACCGGGGTGGGGAGTGGCCCAAGACAAGAAGGGTTGGGATATGCGGCTCCCCTACCTCACCTTTTCAGCACCCAGGAAAGTTAGGACATTTCATCTGGCTTTACAGAAGAGGAAAGGGACTGGGAGGAGTTAAGTAGCTTGCTTACGGTTACAGAGCTTGTGAGCAGGACATCTGGGGTTTCTGGTCGGATGGATTCTTAATCCAAAGTCCATTATGTTTACAGGCTTTGGTCTAATTTAAATAAAAGGCATCTAGGATGACTCCCCTCTCCTGCTGCCTGATTTTCTCACTCTCACTGTGGTTTTTCCCCACAGGACCATGAACTAGGAGACATAACATCATCTGGGCATTCAGGAAAGGAAGGGTTCTTGGAAGAAGAGACACCTCATCAGAGCCTTGAAGAATTCTGAGGAGGAAGAGCTAGTAAAGGAACAAGGTGGGGGCGTGGGGGAGGAGCAGAAGGAAAAGATGTTCTGGAGTGGAAAGATGAGCATGTATGACTGGCTGAGAGCAAACTACCATGTGGAGTGCTTGAGGAACGGAGCCTCGGAGTGGCTGAAGATGGTGTGAGGTGCAGAGAAGCACGCGATTCAACACTGATCTTTTGCTCTTGGTGGAGCAGCTTACAGAGTTGGGAGAGAGGCCAGTAGAGTGAACTCTGTTGGTCTGGTGAGATCATGCCCACCAGGCTTCTCTCTGCATTCCAGTGGTTACTATGGAAACATTAGATCATAGACCAAGAAGCATCCAGTTAGCACCTCTTATAAAAGATGATGACAAGGATGAGATGGGAAAGTGATTTACTGACTTTCCTTTTGGCAGCAGGCTAAAATAGATAACATAAAATTTACCATTCTAGACATTTGAAGTGTATGGTCATGTGGCAGTAGGTACATTCATAAAATTGTGCAGCCAACACCAACACCCATCTCCAGAAATTTCTCAGCATTCTCATAAACTGAAACTCTATACCCTAATATTACAGTAACTCCCATTTCTCCCTTCTATCCCCAGACCCTGGTAACTACTATTCTACTTTCTGTCTCTAGGAATTTGATGACTCTAAGTCCGTGGAACCTCCATACATATATAGTGGAATCATCCAATATTTGTCCTTTTATGCCTGGCTTATTTCACTTAGCATGATGTCTTCAAGGTTCATCCATGTTGTGGCATGTGACAGCATTTCCTTCCTTTGTATAGCCGCATAATATTCCATTGTACTTGTAGACCGCGTTTTGTTTATCCAGTCATCTGTTGATGGACACTTGGGTTCTTTCCACCTTTTGGCTATTGTAAATAATGCTGCTATAAAAATGGGTGTATTGGAAACCATCTCTGTAGACACGTATTTAGCGAAGAAGACAGACTTCTGGCTGACGAGTTTCAAGAAAAAGGGAAGGAAAATAGGGAGAAAAGAGTGTTTTCCCTAAAAGTCAACTCTAAGTACTCCTTGTGCCTGAATAATTTATAAGCTTATTCAAGGCAGTGCTCTCCTTTGTTGTTGTCCTGAGTGTGGTCTGTCAAGACTGCAAGTGGGTCCATCTTGAGTTAGCATGACAGACAGATCAGACTACCTTTCTCTTCAAGGGACGGATATGCCTGGGGAATTCTTTGGGTTTCTTGGGAGACTGCCAGAAGCTCAGCTGGATTGTTCCACCATCTACAAGAATATAGGCTCCATGATGGCAAGATCTTGTCTATTCTCTCTGTTTTATTAACTAGTGACTCTCCAGCACCTGGCATTCAAAATTTGTCAAATGAACGAATGTGTCTTCCAATGATCGGACCCTGTGTGTGCTCCTAGGAAAAGTCTTATCTCAGGAAAAGTAGAGGCCACTCAACTAGAAGCAGATTCAGGACTTTACCCAGGCTCTCATGCCATCTGATGTGCGATGAGGCTTGTCCCTTGTACTTCCTGCTTTCTTGTTGCTTTGCTGATGGAAAAGACACCTGCTTGGACTGACCTTACCAGGTGTCATGAACATCAAGGGGCTCATATAAATAAAAGTGCTGTACAAATGAATGCCATGACTATGTCTAGCCCTGGTCTCTCTTTGGGACACCAGTTTGCATCAACAACTAAACCTGTCACCTGCGGGCACCTCTCACATCTCAGCACCTCCCCACAAGCAGCACCCTGTCACAACTTCCCATTTTTCCTCCCTGTAGTGCTATTTTCTCAGTCTTTTTGCTTGCAACTCGAGTCCCATTTAGCTCCTCTCTCTGGTGTCTCTCTGGCGTCCGCTGTTCTGTCCTGAGTCTGGCTACTTCTTTTTCTTTGGTGGCCCTGTTGGTTTCCTCTGCTGCCACACTTTGACAGGAGTCCCTCCCTCTAGTCTGACCGCTGCCAAATCCTTGACCATCTTCTGCCTTGTGGCTTTTCTGCTGCCGGAGAGAACCTCCAACTAACGGCTCTGGTTCATCATGCCTCCACTCAGAAAGGACCAGTGATGCTTAGACACACAAGGATGCCTACTATGAAAAACAGAAAGTAACAACTGCTGGTGAGGATGTGGAGAAATCGGAAGCCTCATGCCCTGTGGGTGGAAAAGTACAATGGCACAGCCATTGAGTACATTGAGTATAGTGCATTGAGGTGGTTCCTCCAAAAACTAAAGATAGAACTACTATGCGATGCAGCAATCCCACTTCTGGGGATACACCCCCAAAGAATTAAAAGCAGGGGCTCAAAGAGATATGTGCACACCTATGTTCATGGCAGCATTATTCATGATAGCCAAGAGGGGGAAATAACACAACTGTTTATCAATAGACAAATACATAAACAAAATGTGGTCTATACCTATAATGGAATATTATTCAGCCTTAAAAGTGAAGGAAATCCTGTCACGTGATACAATGTGGATGAATCTTAAAGTTAAGGGAAGTATGCCAGTCGCAAAAAAAGCAAACTATATGATTCCACTTAAATGAGGTTACCTAGAGCAGTCACATTTATAGAGGCAGAAGGTAGAATGGGGGAGTAAGTGAAGGTGGGGGCCGGTTAGGGAGGGAAGAGAGAGGATTTATTGTCTACTAGGTACAGAGTTTCAAATTCGCAAGAGGAAAAACTTCTGGAGATGTGTTTCACAACATGGATACACTTAACACTATTGAGCCATATACACACTTAAAAACGGTTAGGATGGTCAACTTTATATTACATGCTTTTTGCCACAGTGTTTAAAAATGCCAGATGGTTTAGGGTCTAAATCAATCTTCTGCACCTTGGCTTTGGAAGCCCCACCCACGTCTGGTCTCTGGCTTGCCTAACCTGGACATGCCCTGGACGTCTGGCCTCTGAGCCTTGATTTTTACTCTTCCCCACTGTTGAAACCCTATGCTTCAAAAACCCAGCTCAAGCGCTCCACTGCGCTATTTCTGTGGTTCCATCACTGCATATAGAGCACTGGCTTGGAGGTGTTTGCCCGCCTCCCTTTGCTCCCCGCGTTAGACTGAATTTCTGAGAGAGTGAAGATGAGGTCCTTGCTCTGGCTCCCAGCGCAGTCTGCTCTAACCAGCCCTAGGGTGCTGCTGGTTTGGGGAGACGCTTTGCCTCCCCACGATACCGTTTCTGACTCCGTTTCCCTGCGTGTCTGGGTCTTGTGTGCTGACCTCACCCCTTTCTGGTCCATGAGCTTGCCAAGGGCAGAGCCCAGATTGTGTGCTTTGTGCTTTACCAGGCGCCGGACCTGGAGGGGCTGCATGAAATGCTCAGTGGTTATAAAAATGGGTGAGAATCCACAGCCCCCGGCTTTGTTGCCTCCCACCCTGAGGGGAAGGCAGCTGAAAAGGAACCGACGGAGCTCTTCTTTCTCCTGCCCTCTCTGAATTGTAAACTCTGGGTCAGAGCTGCCCTGCCGCTTCAGCGTTTCTTTGTGCGGGACCCAGCATAGCGGCCAAGACCGCGGAGGCAGGGGACGGAGGCAGGCACCTCGGACATGTCAGAGGCTTGTACTTGTTGCCTCTAGGGCCACCAGCCAAAGGCCTTTTCATTAGAGCAGACCTGTTGGCTCTTGGCTGGCCTGGCTTCCTGTCACCGATGGGCTCTGTTTAACATCTCAGCTGGACTTGGCCGAGCGGGAGAGCCCGGGTAAGCGGGCTGGTCCTCTGTGCGGATTTGTACATCAGCCTCTCCTGTGCGCCTGTCTGCGGGCCTGGCAACTTCCCTGTGCGTCCGCCTTCTCCAAGGAAGCTCATCGGCAGGGGGAGCTGGATCTGTCCATCACCTAATAGAAACCAGATCTCCCCGTATCCAGAGGAACACGCTGAGTTAGTCTGCGTTTCTTCTGGACTCGTTCAGATGATCGTTCCCTGGAATGGAGATCAAGTGCTAAACGTAACTGTTGAACGTGAGGTACGTTTTATAACGTTGTAAAGTTTTTTTTAAATGTATAGTCACTGATTTTACCAATCCTTCAGAAAGCCCCTTGCCCTTACTTTTTGTGTTGCATGAGCTATGGGGAAACGGAGAGACAAGATGTTCCAGCTGGGAAGACAATTTTCTGTTTCTGGACAACATCGGACGTCCCCCTTCAGACAGAAGGCAGAGGCTCCAGTGAGCCCGTGTGGGCACAGCGTTTTGAAACGTCCCCAAGATCCTCTTTGGCTAATATCAGATCTCCACGTAAACATTTGTAGTCTTCTGGTCTGCAGGCACTTCGACTTTGTTGCTGGTTCCTGATCCTCAGTTCCCACTTTGATCTGACACTTTTGTATTAATCATGCCATTTTACTTTCTGACGTTTGACATCTGGGGCCTTGCTCATGCTGGAGGGACTGCCCCTCCCAGACCTAGCCAATTCCTAGAGATCGTGAAGACCTGCCTGCAAATACGCCTTTCCTAAGCAGTCTGACCAATCCAAAGCCCACACCCCGACATCCACTATCCGGCTCCCACACTCCATGCCCCTATCTGCTTACTGTAACCACCCCAAGGCGGGGCACTGGACAACTAGGAACACCTTCTATGCCCCAGAGCCCACCCAAATGTCTCAGACTAGCCAATCCTAAACCTGCTTCCTTGCTTTGCCTTCCCAGCAAAAGCCACAGTAAAGGCTCCTGTCCCTGTATCCCCCTGATGCTGGTGCTTCCCAGTGTGGCCCTGCATGGCGTGCCATGTCCCCTAGTTTTAGGTGTGTGTGTGAAATACTTCCTTCATGACAGTCACTGTACCTGATTAAAACAATCTCAGATACAGGACACCTGGGTGGCTCAGTGGGTTAAGCTTTTGCCTTTGGCTCAGGTCATGATCTCAGGGTCCTGGGATTGAGCCCCGCACCAGGCGCTCTGCTGAGCAGGGAGCCTGCTTCCCTCTCTCTCTGCCTGCCTCTCTGCCTACTTGTGACCTCTCTCTCTCTGTCAAATAAATAAATAGATAAAATCTAAAAAAAAAAAAAAAT